>NW_004797412.1:839483-928843 GCF_000002075.1 Aplysia californica
CGAGACAGTCTCGGGCTGGGCAGTGAACGGGTTAACCAGGTCCACAAGGAAGCGCTATGTTGCTGATAAAGGTGGGGGAGGGGGGTGTTTGTTGTGGCATTCAAGTTGTCAGTGAGGGCGGTGCCACGCTGATACGCAAAGCATGAGGTGCTAGCATGGGGTTCCCTCTGTCCAAATCTTGACATGAAGAAGTTTATGTTGTTTTTGTGCTTGAAATGGTACTCCACTAACTGATACTGATTGTGTGATTTCCTGCTTAGTGTCTCCTGTAACTCTTGAGCAGCATGTTCTTGAAGTTTTTGGCTTTCTACAACTTGAGTAGAACAGCTGGATTGTGTGTTAGTTCGTGTGCTCAAAGTGAAATTTCAAATTAAATGTTTATTTTCAGTTTATTTCTAGCCCTGGCTCTTGTTGAATATCAAAATTTGTTTTCTGTGAGGGGACTTTGGAAGGTCATGTGTAGTGTCTTTTCTAATGCAAGAATGTAGATTATCTTTTTTGTCAAAAGTGTCTCAACTCTCAATTTCAATAATTTAAATTGAATGAGGCTCAATTTGAATAAAGACAAATATGAAGAAAATGAAATGAAGACATCATCATAATAATTGGATAGAACTCGTCAAATAAAACAAGAAGTCTCATAGACTTCACAATGAAGCAATAGTATTTTCAAGTGGCCAATTCTCATAGAACATATCAGACTGACGATTTTTTAAAAATTTCTTTTTCCCCATGTGAGTCATTTAGATGAACGTTTTCATTTAAAATCTTTTGCCACATTTTCTTGGGGGGGGGCTAAATTTTCACACATGTTTAGTACTTCAAAACTATTAGAGCTGCAGGTATCTGTTGTATCGAGCGCATAAAATCCTGAAGTTACGTGTACGGTATATTCTTATTTTTCCTTGCAAGAAGTCACAATTTGTCAAATAAAATTAAAATTAAAAGTTTAAGAGAATAGACTACAGGTTTTTAAATGCTACTAAATTAAATATTTTTTTCTGCGCACAGAATTCTTAATATAGATTGGTGAACTTGTAAAGTAAAACCACAAGTTGGGGTCATTAATTCTGTAGTGCACAGGTTTTCTCCTCATTTGGCAATGTGCCATGAATGAACAATACTAGTGTGTCATAGCCATTCTCATGCTTGACGGCAGAAACAAAATTACAGATTAACAGCTGCCTAAACTCCAAAAAATATTTTAGTATACATCTCTGATTTATGTTTTAAAAAAATTGAATTCTCGCCACAGTGCATGCGTACATACTTCAAAGTACAAACACATGAGTGTGCTACTTGTTTCCATTAGTTTAGGGAAAATACTGGGAGAATCCTATTTTAAGGTTTATGTAAAGTGTGTAGCCTGTTGTCCTCGAGGCATGAATATTGTTTTTTACTGTATGTTATTTTTTAGTACACTGCTCATTTTGGGGTAATGTGTTTACATTATACTGAAGTCACCATCTGTTGAAAGACAGGCGTGATATCTCTTTTCCATTGCGTACCACCAATCTCTGCATAAAATCTTGTTGAAAATTTAATGTGAGAACATGTGTGTGTGTGTGTGTATATATATGTTTTTTTATTTATTTATTTTTTTTAATTAAAAATTTTTTCTCCAGGTCAACAATGCCACACCCTCACCCTTCCCTCCCAAAGTCCCAGTGGAAGTCCAACAAAAAGTGCTCAGTCATCCCCCACAAGTGCTACTAAAGTCCGACCTAGAGCGAAGTCTGTGGACACAGATCCTGCAAAGAGATCTGTAAGTGCAAGCGGTATACTTTTCCCCTGAACATTTAGTTGCTTTTTGTTTGTTGTTTGTTGTTTGGTTTTTTTTTGGGGGGGGGGGGGTGGTGGTGGTTGTTTTTGTTTCGTTTTGTTTTTCTCTTTAGCTTTGCATACTTTTGTTATTTCCTACCACTTTATGAAAGTAGAAAATGACTCATTTTGTCACGCTGGCTGGCGTTGTTTAACCCTATCCGTACGCCTGGGGTCATGTTGTACCCCCGGGGTTGTATTCTTCACTTTTTAGAATACTTCTAGTGTGAAGATCTCTTTGAAACTTTAAGTATATCCTTAAAAAATCATTTTGACAGACTGCTATGCAAAGCGTACATATCGGATTAATGAAATTTCCTCTTTGGAAAGTGATGGCACAGAGTTCCCCACGTCGTATGGATACGATAGTAAAACATGACGTTCGGATAGGGTTAATGTGTTAAGAGATAAGTCGACTACTTCAAACTGTAGGCTTATTTTATGATTTAAGTTTATTGGATGATTTTCTAAATGTGAAGCAAATTATGAGAAAACACTAAAGGGTTGACTTTTTAAATGTCCACAGAGAGCTCGCCGAGATTCAAATGAAGATTGGGAAATTCCCAACTCAGAAATCATGTACGACAGACAAATTGGTTCAGGGTCTTTTGGAACTGTGTTCAAAGCTCACTGGCATGGACCTGTCGCTGTGAAGAAATTGAACGTGACTGATCCCACGGATGCTCAGATGCAAGCCTTCAAGAATGAAGTTGGAGTACTCAGGTAAACATTCTTTTGGTTTCATCAGTCAAATGTGGGCTCAGCTGAGAACAAAATGGCAACGAAAATGATAATAGTACATTGGCATCGGATCCTAGTTTTAGCGCATTAACGGGAAAAAAAGATTTGTGTGAAATTTAGTTTCTTGTAGGCCTACTGGATAGAGTGCACCATTTAAAAATTTGAACTTTTAACATGAAAAGTCCTCGTACCTTACAAAATTGAAAATAAAGAACTGTTGCATATTGATTAATTTTTTTTTACAATTGAAGACTACAGGGTAAAAACAACGGTAGTGATTATTGTTGTTAGATTTCCCATTCTTCAAAACTTTACAATAAACAAGTCAAACAAATACGAAGTTATGAGTCCACAAGCTTTTTAAAATTTGCACCCTCACAATTTCCAGTTTGTGACTACCGTCGTTTTTCCCCTGTAGTCTTCAATTATTATCCCAAACACAGGACTGCCCTACCTTACTGTTCTGATTTGTCCAAACAGTAAAGGCCTTTTGCATGTTCCTTTTGAAGTATGACTGCTCCGATAGAGATTGACAAATTTAGAAGTTTAACACTTTCATCAATCATTTTTACGTTGAGTAATATGCCTTTAACACTTTGCCATCACAAGGCTCATATAGTAAAAACTTTTTGCCATCTAAGGCAAAGGCATTTTGGGGAAAATCCAAAGAAACTGGGTGGTAAACATCGCCGATCCGCGAGATGTGACGGCAAAGTGTTATCCACATGTCAATCGTCAACCTGTGGTAATTTTCCCAGCTTACATTTCTAATTTATTCAGATCGTCACAATGGTATAGAAATAAAAAAATGTTTTCAGGAGCAGATCAGGGCGTTACGTCATCAATTTTCATGACCCAGTTCTGCAACAAATCACCGGAAGTTGTATATGATTTTTTTAAAACAAACAAGTGTCCTTTAATTTGTTATGCAATGTGTGAGATAACAATGACTTTGAAGAAGACGAGGACCTTGCGAAAATGATACAAAAGATACATGTTCTCAAAATCTGCCTTGTTATGTGTTGAATAATGTACTAGTGTGATGTTTCCAAGGTGTCCTTATTTTGTCTGATCTTCTCGTCTCCTCCTTTTTCTGTTCTACTGGGCCAAATGCTCTGCTTTGAAAATAAGCATTGTGTATACACTGGGGAGGTTTTGGCTACTTTAGATTTTTTAAGTGGGTGGTTAGCTGGTGTTCTGGTGTGGTTTGTTCCTTCTTTGCTATTAAAAAAAGTCTATCGTCTCTATCTCCCCTCCTTCTTTTTTGTGTTTGTTACTCTCTAGTAACACCTCTAATCTTTGGCACTTATATGACCTTATTGTGTTGTGAGTGCCGTAAAACTCTTACCAAAACTAAGACTATATTTTTTTTACAACTGCGTTGTTTTGTGTACTTTCAGAAAAACTCGGCACCTGAACATTCTCCTGTTCATGGGCCTGGTGTCCAAACCCCACCTGGCCATTGTGACCCAGTGGTGTGACGGGCACAGTCTCTACAAGCATCTGCACGTGCAGGAGACCAAGTTTCGCGTGGACCAGCTCACCATGATCGCCAAGCAAACCGCTCAGGGCATGGAGTGAGTACTCTTCACCCAACCAGACATACATACATGCGCAGTATTCACAGCACTAGAACATTGCAGACAAAGCTCAAAAAGCATTACTCAAATCGTCCTAAGAAGAGCCAGTTCCATATATCAAGGTTTTTGTGAATTTTTCAGGAACAAAAAACTGTTTAATGTAGGTATGTAACAATGATCACGCCCTAAAAGCGTATCATATGATACATGATTTAGGAATTCTTGGCTTTACTGTCCGGTCCATTGTTATTCTTGTTGCGTCATCCAAGTTGTAACAATATTGAAATCCATTCCGCACATCTCAAGATGAGCTTAATTTGGAAGCAAAGTGAAATAGTTATTAGCTTTTTATAGCGATTTTAAGGCGCGGAACTCAATGAAACTTATACAGAAATGAACCACATGATACACGCTTTCGACTGGTGAAAAAAAAAAATTTCGCTATAAAATCATGATTCGCGGATCCGGCTCTAAAAGGACGATTAATGCAGGGCTTTAACTCTTTGCGGCAGCCACTTGACGCAGTAATGCACCAGTGGTAGAAATTATTTGTTTCGGTCACCTGGCGCAGTTCTGTGCCAGGCCCAAGAAGTCTGCTGCAATCACTCTCCTGGCTGGGTGACCAGGGGGGATATTTTGTACTGCTGGCTGTGTGACTGCAGAGTGTTGCGTTATAGTTTATATGGCAGTTGAATATTTTACTTTATTTGCTTTTAAGTTTCTATTGAAAAAATAAATGATTTAATTTCCATTTTCAGGACAAGTTTGTTCTTTTGCTGTGATAGTTGTTGTAATTGAATACATTTCCATCATCACATGCAGGATGTGTAAAAAAAATTACAAGGAAAAGAAACACTGACCATACAGTATGTTTCATTGTACTTTCATGATTATAGCACCTCTGTTGGGCAAGTGATCTTCTGTCTCATTGCCCATTATTTATCCTGTATGTTCACATTTTTTAAGTGTGCTTTTCAACTTACGCATTTCTCTTTGTCATTTTGATATCATTAATAATATTTGCACTCACACTCATCCTGATGTGTGAGACCTTTTTGGGTGTCGAATGTGTTTTAAAGAGTGCTGAAGGTTTTTAGTGAAGTGACTGCTTTGTGAAAGCAGTGACACAATGTGTACTTATCTATACTCTTTCATTTTCCCCGCAGCTATCTCCATGCCAAGTCCATCATCCACAGAGATTTAAAATCAAACAGTATCCTTTTTTGTCTTGTTCATTTAGCTCCACAGTTTTGGGTTTTTTTAGGTGAAAAGACTGAATAATGTGTGTGTCATTTGTCTTGATGCTCTTTGTTTTTTATCTCTTCTGTCAGTGTTATGTATTTTGAAGAGGTTGTTGTCAAGTTCTTGTTTTGTTGGTCTTATTGTTACTCAACGCCATTCCTTTTTGTTTTTCTTTTTATAAGATATAAACTTATGTATCTTTTTTTTAATGGTTAGATACGGTCTCAAAGTGAATGGCGAAAGTATTAATAACATCAGGCATACCGATGACACAGTTTTAATAGCAGACTCAGATGATTGTTTGTGGTTGGCGTGTGCTTTGGTGTGGTTTTGCTTCTTCTTTCTTATCAAACGTCTATGGTCTTTATCTCCCCTCCTTTTTTTGTGTTTGTTACTCTCTTGTAACACCTCTAATCTTCAGCACTTATTTATGACCTTATTGTGTTGCAAGTACTGTGAAACTCTTATTAAAACTAAAACTGGATGATGATAGCTTTTGAAAAAGAAAAGTGTATTTCCTTAACTTTGGCGTAGATATCTTTTTGACTGAGGTGTGCACAGAAAATATGACAGTGAAGATTGGAGACTTCGGCCTGGCTACTGTGAAGACCCGCTGGAGTGGTTCCCACATGTTCCAACAGCCTTCTGGCTCAATATTGTGGATGGTGAGAAAAGTCGCTTTGTTTTGTACTCTTTTTCTTTTTTTTTGCTTTTTTTTTTGTTCTAATATTTTTTTGTTGCTTAAATTCTCTGGAGTCATCATGCTGAGAGTTAGGTGGGTGGTTGGCGGATGCTCTGGTGTGGTTTGCTCCTTCTTTCCCATCAAACGTCTATCGTCCTTTTCTATCCTCCTCCTTTTTTGTGTATGTTACTCTCTTGTAACACTTCTATTCTTCTGCACTTATTTGACCTTATTGTGTTGCAAGTGCCGTAAAACTTTTACTAACACTGAAGAAGAAAAAAAGAGCAGAATATCTCAATGATTCCTGTCATTTTGATATCGGTTTGAGGGGGGGGGGGGAACTTTTCAAGAAGATCTTGAAGAGAGGTTACACATCTTTTGCTGTAAATTACACGAGGCGCTGTGTCGTCATTGTTGTAATGTATCCAGAGAGGACTGATGACAGCCAACAGTGTAAGGGGCTATTTTCTCTACAAAAGTGTATGGCTTAACTCTTTAAACCCCATCGAACGCTGGGAGCGTCCGATACAAGGGACCACATTTTCGTTTTATTTGGAGCTAGTTTTTGCTTGTTTTTCGGAACTATTCCCAAGCCAAGTCTTTTAGTAATGACTAAGCATTTGTTTCCGCCATTTAGAAGTTGGAGGCAAACTTTAAGGGTTATAATGAGACATAGTGACTTATGATAGTGCACCAGGTTTAGGTGACTGTAGAAAAAGCTCCAGGAAGAGGTACAAAAAACTGAAGGTTTAAAGAGTTAAAAGGTTTTAATGCCTTTTAACTTTTTCAAATGAAATTCAGTATTAGTTTATAACAACAGTCCACTTTTTTGGCGTACCAAAAATTTTTCCCCCTTCATATTGATACATTTAACCAGGTCAGTGTGTTTTCGAGTGAATAGTTGAAATGAGATGAATGTTGTGTCTATGTACTGGTCAACAGTGCTACACAAGTTTTAATCTTGTAAATCTGTAGAGTTACCCCCCCCCCCCCCCCCCCCCCCCCAGTCAGAAGCATTGATGACCGTGATTAAAAACAAAATAGAAAAGGTTGTTCAGGTTCTGTGTATTACACACTCTTTAGAGGACTTTTAAAGTTCATACAGTGAAATGGTATCATTTTTTAAAACCCAGCACAGTGGTCACAACTGCTGTGTGGGATATATATATATATATATATATATATATATATATGGCAGTACTGTACACTTGTTGTGGGTGGTTGGCGGGTGCTCTCGTGTGGTTTGCTCCTTCTTTTCTATCAAACATGTATCGTCTTTATCTCTCCTCCTTCTTTTTTGTGCTTGTTACTCTCTTGTAACACCTCTAATCTTCAGCACTTATATAACCTTATTGTGTTGCAAGTGCCGTAAAACTCTTACTAAAACTAAACTGAAAGAAGTGTTACAGTGTCTTTCTCTCCATGTTCCATCCACAGGCACCAGAAGTCATCAGAATGAAAGAGCAAAATCCCTACACATTCCAGTCAGATGTGTATGCCTTTGGTATAGTGATGTTTGAGTTGATGACTGGCTCTTTGCCGTATGCCCATATCAATAACAAAGATCAGGTACGTAGAAGATGTCCATTTGTTGCAGACCTTTGTTTTGAACCTGTAGATTCTTGACCAACTTCTGGGAGTAGTCTGTCCCAGTGGGTTGTTGGCGGGTGCTCTGATGTGGTTTGCTTCTTCTTTCCTATCAAACATCTGTCGTCCTTTTCTCCCCTCCTTCTTTTTTATTTTTGTTACTGTCTTGTAACACCTCTATTCTTCTGGCGCTCATATGACCTTATGCAGTTGCGAGCGCCGTAAAACGTCTACTAAAACATAAAACAAGTTTGTCCAAGCTTTATGTATGTTTCTTGTCTTTTATGGAGTGTTATTCCTCTCTGCCTTATGTTCTGTGGGTAGTTGACTGGTGCACTGGTGTGGTTTGCTTCTTTTTTTTCCTACCAAACATCTATCGTCTTTATCTCCCCTCCTTCTTTTTTGTGTTTGTTACTCTCTTGTAACACCTCTAATCTTCGGCACTTATATGACCTTATTGTGTTGCAAGTGCCGTAAAACACTTACTAAAACTAAATTAGTCTGCCTTGTGTTCACTCTTGGGATCTAGTGGTCTGCTTTTGAAACAAGGTATGTTAGTGGGTTGTTAGCGGGTGTTCTGGTGTGGTTTGCTCCTATCCTGTCAAACATCTGTAGTTCCTTATCTCTCCTACTCCTTTTAGTGTGTTTGCTGCTCTTTTGTAACACCTCTAATCTTCGGCACTCATATGACTTTATTGTGTTGCAAGTGGCGTAAAACTCGTACTAAAACTGAAACAAGGTATGTATGTTTGTCACTCTATTATGAACTTCCATATCCGGGGTGCCTTGATAGTCGAAGCAACCTTTGTGCTGTTGAGGCTAGAGAGGTGAGCAAAGTAAGCCTGATTCCCCGTTTAGACTTCTCTGTTGACATCCACCCCTTGGCTCTCATATGACCGTATGCAGTAGCGAGGGCCGTAAAACCTTACTAAAACTATAATATGACTTACAGAAGTTGTACTCTATTGTGTTTGTGCTAATAAAAAATCATGCACATTTTGTGCCAGAAACACCACCAGCACCACCTCAGAAACAACGCCACCAGCACCACCTCAGAAACAACACCACCACCACCTCAGAAACAACAACACCACCACCACCTCAGAAACAACACCACCACCACCACCACCTCAGAAACAACACCACCACCACCACCTCAGAAACAACACCACCACCACCACCACCTCAGAAACAACACCACCACCACCACCTCAGAAACAACACCACCACCACCACCTCAGAAACAACACCGCCACCACCACCACCTCAGAAACAACACCACCACCACCACCACCTCAGAAACAACACCACCACCACCACCTCAGAAACAACACCGCCACCACCACCACCTCAGAAACAACACCACCACCACCACCTCAGAAACACCACCATCACCACCACCACCTCAGAAACAACACCGCCACCACCACCACAACCAACAACAACAACAATAACATCACCACCAACAACAACAATTGTTTGTTTTTCCTCTGCAGTTTCAAGCTTTTTGTTATTGTGATGATGCTCAGTGTTTTGTGAAACGCTCATACTTTGGGTTTTTGTTTTGTTTTTCCTGCAGATTCTTTTCATGGTGGGCAAAGGCTATCTGCGACCTGACCTGGCGTGGTGTCGCTCAGACACTCCGAAACAACTGAAGAGAATCATGCAAGACTGTGTGGACTTGAACAGAGACGGGCGGCCGCTATTTCCTCAGGTTGGTCTTCCCTTCCTTGTGTCTTATGTAATCTCAAACCTTCATGTGCTCCTTGTGAAAGTTGGGGAAAGGGAAACAAAACGCGACAGCTCATAATGATAATATTTGAGGCATCGTGGTGAAATCAGGTGCTCGTCAAAATATTGAAATCAAGGAAACCTGCATTTTTATGGCCATTTGGGCAATTTAAATAAAGAATTCTTTTTTTTTTTGACTCAACACCTTTAAAGTCCATTTAAAAACAAATTCATGTCTGGAATTTACTGAAAAACTTTGATCAAAGGCACAAAAAAGTAGATTTGTAGATTCCAAGAACTCTCAAGCTTTGGAAGTTACCAAACGTTGGCGGCCATTTTCTCGATAGTTTGACCTCTAAAACCAGGCGACCCCCACCTCCTTCAATTGCAAATATCTCGACTTCTGTTCAAGATAGATGGGTAATGTTCTCAACGAAAGCAAAACAAATAAACAAGCTTTAAGATGAGACATGATACAAATAACTTTATATGCCCAGAAATTGACGAGCGCCTGATTCCACCATGTTGTGACTCGTGAATGTTCTTACTGAAAAAAAAAACATCCTCGTATAAGTTAAGTTTAACAGTGAATTTTAGATTTCATTTCTAAAAATGTCCTTTCAAATGTGATGATTGAATATTTAGGAAAAAATGTTTTGTTGGAAGTTTGTAGTAATGAATTTCGTATGTTATTTCTGTTTTTCATAGGATTTTGCCTTGCACATTTTCAATGCAGCTATCAGGGATGTCACTTTTCCACTTTTTTCCAGTATTTTGGTCCTGATCCGCTATTGCGTTATTGAGATCGAGATAGAACGTATACTTGAAAAAAGAACAACAACCCCACTCACACTGCTTGCGCCAAATGTTCAAATAACGGAAAAAAGAAGACTTCGCCATAAGTTCAAATAACGGAGAAAAAACCCGCGGAAGATTTGCGCTAACCTCAGCAAGTTGGAAAAACTCTCGCCGGGCCGCCGGGATCAAATTGATATTCATATGTTAGCGAGACTGTGGTGCGTGGATTTTCAACTATTTAAAAAAAAGTTGAGTGGCATCCCTCAGCTATCTTTTTTCTTCTCAAAGTGAGGGAAGAGAGGTTTTTCTGTTCACAATGTTGGATTTATATAAATGTAACCCCCGCGGTTACTTCATTTGATACCTCTTTTTTTTATCCTTTCCCTAGATTCTGGCCTCACTGGAAGCTCTGTATATGTCCATACCCAAAATCAAGCGCAGTAAATCGGAGCCCACTATTCATCGGACGGACTCGTTTGACTTAGACTTTAAGTACATGTGTGCCTCGCCCAAAACCCCCATCAACAGCCAGTTCAACACAAAGTTTCTGTTCTCCGGGGGGAACATCTGACACTTTGAGCAGTCCGTTGCTAACCCGTCATACTTCAGCGCCCTGGACTATTTGCACTGACCGCTGCCCATTGTCAGGTGACAAATGAAGGCGAGTGGAGGAGAGGAGCAAGGGGAAGGGCCACGGCTGGATGGAGCAGCAGAGCGAGCCTGGAGTTGGGGGCAGGGTGGAGGCTGGCCGTTGACTTATGGAATGCATGCGGGCATTGAGTGCTGCAGTAGTGGCTGTTGATGGATGATCTCTCACCGAGGGTTGTTTTGAGCTATGCTCACACGTGGTCAGGGCGGGGCGGGGCGATTCCAGGAGTAGGTGGTGGGCCCCTCCTCCCCCTCTGATATAAGGAATGCAGGGAAGAGGTTCATGAGATGAATCCAAATGATGTTTGCGATGGTGTGCCAGCCTGCATGTATGTCTTGTGTGTCTCAGATACCAACAGATCAATTACTTTAATGACGCAATGAGATTGGGGTGGTTTTTAAAGGGGTTTTTTCGTTGTTTTTTTAATAATATGTTGCTACTGATTTGGCTTTGTTTGTAACAGGGAGTTGAATGTGTGCCCAGGTTTTGTTGTTTTATTTTTGTTTGGTGTTTTGGCTGGGTCTGTTGATTGTCATGTTGTTTTTGGGTTGTTGTTTTTCCTAATCGCACCGAGATCTTGATCTCTTAGAATAATGGGTACATGTGACACTGAATATGTGAAGATGACAAACCAATGTTAGCAAGCAGTATATTTTCACCTCTACTCTTGGACTGATATTAGCTAGCAGCGTACTGTCACTTGCGCCCCTGGTGCTTCACCACCAGTTGTCTTTTCACGCTCTCTATTCCTGCAGGGTTTACATGCTGCACCGTGGATGTGTGGCATCAAGTATCTGGCATTACTCAGGCACGGCTTATCACAGATTTTTGGTAGACATGAAAAGGAGTAAATATGAATTTTGTGAAAAATCAAATGCAGTCAAACCTCATTATTTTCAAATTCCAAAACACCAGACCTAGGGCCCCATACAAGAAAGGAATTATCGTTGCTATTTTTCTCCTTGAGTTTGTCCATGATTGCACACGCACATTTGCTGGGTACGCATTTTTCTGTATTTCCCTTAATTGTAGAGGTAGCACCCTGGATAAAAATGAACTTTTATGTCAGGTGGATGGTCTTAAAAAGGTCAGTGTGTGTACCGACTTCTCGCAGGGAATCTGTCCTGAATAAATATTGATTTCTGTCAGAGGAGAGTTACTTTCGTGATCCGAGTTCAATGATTAAATGTGAAAGTGAAAGCAGAATGACTCAAGTTGGCATGTTTTCAAAATCCAGAGAGCAGTTAGAAGAGCTAACTTAAAAGACATATATACGACTCATATATGCTTGAGACCTTCTGGCTTGGTCCATTTGAATATATCTAAGGTCCAGATATGTTCGACTTGTGCGAGTTTTAACACTTACAGCACTGTCATGCCATAGAATGTGCTCACTACCGCTGGCGACTTTAGTCATCAACGCAACCAGGCACACTAAACATAATTACACAATGAATGGACACACTGCACTGAACTGAGTACTAAAGGAAGTCACTCTATATTATAGCCGAATGGTTGATGAACCTCTATGAATTTTTAAAACGTGTTTCTTGGGCTGCCAAGGTTTTTTAAATTAAAAATAATTCTATCTATGCATTAGCGTTTTAAACTGGTGCTGTACTTGAGGGTTTTTCACTCTATGAGCCTGCGGTACTGTAAGTGTCAAGGGTCAAATCTGAGTTGGGGTCTGAAAGTTTGTT
The DNA here is from genome assembly GCF_000002075.1 of Aplysia californica. Classification (NCBI taxonomy): domain Eukaryota; kingdom Metazoa; phylum Mollusca; class Gastropoda; order Aplysiida; family Aplysiidae; genus Aplysia; species Aplysia californica. The sequence goes on from NW_004797412.1 coordinate 852,015, forward strand.
TTTTTCCCTGGACTACAAAGGATAATCTTTTGGCTCTGTAGACTAAGGCACATAAATGAGTGTGTCCCTGCCCGCGGCCCAACGAGGGTGTCTGGTCAGAACAGAAGCCTCGCGGGACACCTCTCACGGCATTTGCCACCATCTGTAGCCGCAGTCGTTGTTTTTGTTTTACTAACTGTAGATTTGTTTGTAGGTCTGTGATCAAAATGGCTGTGGTTAGTTAATTTAAGTATTTTTAGAACATTTTTCTCAAGTTTGGTTTATGAAAAAAAAATCCTTTTTTTATGCTTACCTTAACACCAATTTCATTTTAGTAGTTTGAAAAGGTTTTACAGTCAAACATATGTGTGTTTTGATACAACCATTTACTTTTCTTTTTGAAAGATTACAAGTCCAAGTCCTCCTGATTCACTGGGTGAAAAGATATTTGTTTTTTCCTTTTCTATGAAAAAGGTTCAGGCTGTATATTATATATACTTCTAGCACTAGGATTTATATATATCTAGGTCAGTATTTGATGACCTGAGAACTAACATAAGTGAGCATGAGAGGTGGTTTTGGTGAAATTGATCAAAAAATGGGTTTGGAATAATGAGGACTCGTGCACTTTTTCTCTAGCTGTGTCATAGGGACTATGATTAATTATAGACAGTGCTGAATAAAGTGAATCCACTAGATTGTTCTTATTCTATAATTAGGTTTGTGGTGAAATTTCTCTGTTAACAAACGGTACAATGTGTGAGGCAGAGTGGTGAAATCAGGCGTTCGTCAAAATAATGAAAGTCAAGAAAACGTCATTTTTCAGCTGGTTTGGACATTTTTATCAAATTTTTGTTTTTTGGCGCTTTGAAAAACACATTTCTATGTGGATTTGACTGAAATAGGTTGATTAAAGGCATAAAAGATGTCAATTTTCAGTTTTCACAGACTCTTTAGCTAAGGAAATAACTCGACTTTCGTAGCAATTTTCTCGCTAATCTTACCTCTAAAATCAGGCGACCCCACCTCCTACAATGACCAATATCTTGACTTGTATTCAGGATCTATGGATATCTTTTTTCATCAAAAGCAAGGCAAATGGACAGGCTTTAAGATGATACCAATAACTCCATATGCCCCAAAATTGACGAGCACCTGATTCCACCGCGCTGTGACACATGTATTGTTCAGAAGATTTTTTGACAGTATTTGATAAATCTTTTGTTGGTTTTTGGTTGAAATTTCATGACTCAGTGCTCTTCTGTCTTCATGCTTTTTTGGATTTTGTTACTTGAGAGACTAATCCACTTATACAAATGTGCTCTTTATTTCTGTAACACTTATACAAACTTGCTCTTTATTCCTATAAGCGAGCACTGCCCAGTGTCAGTGAATCTGTCACAAGACGTAGGAGGACTGTGCTGCTCTCACTCTGTACTCTCTGAGCTAGGTTTTTGTCAATGTGCACAGCTTTTTCCACATTGTGATGGCATAACATGAGATTAGCCTGCCTTCATCGAAAGTGTTGAGCTGAGTGGTGTCCTGAGAGCTTGACACTGTTGCTCAAGGTTATCATCAACCTCTTTGCTTATAATAAGATAGATCAGTAAGATGAGATATATCTTTATTGTCCAGATCCTGGCACATTGGTTTGGTGTTTTTTCTCCACGTACACACACACACAAACACACACACACAAACATGCACACACACGAAGGCTTACAGCCACATGCATACTATAAATGAACAGTAATATAAACAATAATAATCTTAAACTCGATACATACATACACAGTATTCTTACTGTAAGAAAACGTTATTCTGATGCATGCTCTAAGGTCATAATTAAGAGTACTTGTAACAAGATGGTTAAGATGGTGTTATATTGTTTTTAGAGAATATTATCACTCTCCTGGTATTGTGCCTATCGGTCTTTAGAACTAAAAATATGTAGAGGTACTCGGCAAATACACAAGAGCATTGTAATCCCGCACTTGCAAAATACCTTCTCAATATTTGGAAGTTTCGCAAGATACAAGTTGCTGTATAGAATTAGAGACAAGAACCAAAAATTGAGAGTTAGAGAGGCAAGAGTTTTGGAAGTGTCCGTAATCACAGACAGGTCTTATATATTTGTTGTTATGGTTTTTTAATGTGGTAAGGGGATCAGGTAATCTCATAGAAAATGTGATTTTTTTGCTGTATGTGTGTTTGTGTGTTTTTGTGTGTAGGGGGAGGATGGGAGGTCATTCAACCCAACATATTATTGCAAAATGCATGGCTAAGCTTCAAAACAGGAGCTTAAAGAGTTGGAACAGTTTCACCACTGCTTTGTCAGCACAGTAACGTGTGATAATTGTCCATGATGTTCTGAAGCAGTGAGCCTACTGACTTTGGTGGAGGAATGCGTCATCGTGAACATTGTCGAACAGTAACACACAGCCTAATGTCGAATAGTAAGAGTACCGTGATATAATACAGTAGTCTCCGCCTAAGATTGCTTGAGAGCAAGGGGGGAAAAAGGAAGCTTTCAGAGTAGACAATTCATCATGGGGAAAATCCTTGGGGAATCATGGCGAGGCACACAATCTAAAACTTTAAAAAACGGTGAAATGGTATAGGTTTAACGCCCCTATCAACACTATTAGGTTATTTAAGGTGTGGGACCTCCTAGTTTAACGTCCGTCTCCGATAGGACCGAGCCAAGTGGGAAGTTCGTGTAAAGTGCCTTTCCCAAGGACACAACGTCGGACCGAACTACACAATCTAAAAAATGGTCAACACTTATTTTGAAATGAACTGACATGACCTTTGGGTGGTCATTTTATGACTCATGGCAAAGAAAGAGAGTTGTTAATTTTGATGACTTATCGCAATGGCATGAGGTGTGCCAAATTCACTAGTCCAATTATCAGTCTCAGTCAAACTTATGTTTATCCCAGTGCTCCACCTTGTCCAAAATGTGTAGCTTTCCGTCTCTGACTCAGTCTTTCAGAGCGGGGATCTTCTTGGCGGTGCCGAAAAACTTTTGTTTTAATAAGGCAGCTGGGATCTTAAGCTAACTTGGATTGTAAGTGATGGGATCTTTATAGTTTATGTAAAGCGTCTAGAGCTGTGTTCACACGAGAGTGGGGGCTGCAGAAATGATCTTCCTTATTATTAATATTATCTTAGGTGGAAACTACTGTAATATTGCTGGCTGTGAAAGTTGAAAGTTTTTCTGGGGCTGTTTGTTTTTATGTTTAAACATCGTCAAGGCCATCTTACAATCAGAAGTGGAGATACAGAACGGAAATGTTCCTTGTGTTACCGAATTGCTGAATGAAATGAATGGTGAAGTGAAATGGCTGTAATAGATGTGTGAGGCAGAGTGGGGACAATCGGGCGCTCGTCAAAATAATGAAAGTGAAAGGAAAGAAATTTGCACTTTTCTGCTGGTTTGGCAATTTTTATCGAAATTGTGTTTTTTAGCTTAGCTCCCTCTATGTCCATTTAAGAACCCATTTCAGTGTGAATTATATTGAAAATGTTGATTAAAGGCATAACAAATGTAAATTGTCACTTTCCATATTTGTCATATCTCGACATGTACTCAAGGAAAATTAGGTAATCCTTTCATCGAAAGCAAGGCAAATGAACAAGCTTTATTAAGGTGATACTATCAATAACTTCACATACCGGTACCCCAAAATTGACGAGTGCCTGATTGATTCCACCGCGTCGTGACACAGGATGTGTCATTTCAGCCGTGAAGGGTTGACACACAGCGCGCTTGGTCTGGAGATGCTCAACTACAGGTGGAATGTATCTGGCTCACACTGCTTCGCCCCATGTCTCGCTGCATCACCCATAAACTGATAGAAATGTTCATATATTTCCCCACATTTTAAACTGACAAGTGTTTGTGTGTGTGTGTGGAGTTGTGTGTACATAAGACATACATAATGATCGTGCACCACCAGGATTTGTCGTAGACTTGGTGGCCGTACCGTGTGGCTTGCTCTCTATATTTCATCTCTTTTTTTTGTGGCTGGAACAATGTTCTGACCCATGGAAAGCCATTCACTTTCGAGGTCCAGCGCACACATTCACACACAGACACACACACACACACACACATGTGCTCTCGGTCAGTGATGATTGTGTACAAAGATGCCGATTCTATCCATGTACATTTCACTCAAATATTGTACAAATTGAGATAACTTTCCACGCAAAGTCCTTCAGAATTGTTTGTTGATTTGTATCATGTGTATGTATGTATGTATGTATGTACGAGAGTGTGTGTGTGAGCTGGTGAGTGTGATATTTTGTTGTTGTTTTTTAAAAACATTTTTGTTTCTGCCTTAATTTATTCAATTTGTCCTTGAGTCATTCATTGCGACAACTTGTCACCCCTCATCGTCATCATCATCATTATCATCATCGTCATCATCTTGTGGTGTAACGAGGGACACCAGCTCTACAGAATCCCACCTACTCAATTCTTGGCCTTGGTTGATGTGTCAGACACCCATGTGTGTGTTGTGAGTGAGAGAGAGAGAGAAAGAGAGAGAGTCGAGTCTGTCCTTCATTTGTTTCTGTATTGTAGTGGGAATGGAAGATAAAAATGTACGTGTTCTTGACTCTTGGAGCACAAACGCACGCTAGCATGTCACCACAAGTACGTGGGCGTGACTGCGAGTGAGTGTATGCGCACGCTTGTGTCTCGTCCCACCACCCCTAAAAGTTTCTTGTGTAATGTTTGATTTGATGCACTCATCAGCCAGGTGTCAATTTGCTGTACAGTCTCTCACCTTTCCTGCTGTTCTGTCCCACAACAACACAGTGATGTTGTGGAGAGGTTTGGATTGGGGGGGGGGGCGGGCGGTTGTTGTTAGGGTGTATAGTGAGCCTAGCTTCCAAATCCACATCCCTCCCTACCAGTTTGGAAGTGATTGTGTTGCTGGTAGCTGGAGACCATTCTGCAAGGTCGAGTGTTAACCCTATCCGTACGTCATTTTTTACCATCGTATTTATATGACGTGGGGAACTCTGTGCCACCACTCTCCAAAGAGGAAATTCACATAGCAGTCTGTCAAAATGATTTTTTGAGAAGTACTTAAAATTTCAAAGAGGTCTTTGTACTAGAAGTATTCTGAAAAGTGAAGGGTACAACCCCGGGGGTACAAAATGACCCTAGCGACGGAAAGGGTTAAGGCTCTTGTCCCTACATGATGTTACACACAACAGAATGAGTTGGAATATTTTCCAGGGTCCCCCCCCCCCCCTTCCCCTTCCAGCAATCCTCCATCCTACCCCTTAGGCTGTGATTGTGCAGCACTTGACTGTTCAGAGTGAAAGGGTAAAGCTTGCAACCGTTTGCACATAGTTCTTGGTAACTGTTTTACGGCGCTAGCAACAGCATACGGTCATATGAGCGCTCGGGACATACCAAACATTTTCGTTTGGTAGGACATTTTGAATTTTGCCCGCGTGGCGGCCGAAGCCTATTCTTATCGATTTTGGCCCTCCAAGGGATCTTTAACTTGCTCATGGGACCTATAAGATTTTTCGCCTTTGTCCGATCAGGGGTATAGCTGAAAGACAGCAGGAAGAAGGAGCCAAGGAGAAGCAGTAGAAAGGCTGCAGAAAGAGCCAGGAGCCAAGTGAAGGGGGTAAAGGAGGTGAGGGGGTGGGGCAGAAAGTGGAGAAGAAAGCAGACGACAGAACATTGTTAGAGAGCAGGAAAGGATGTGAAAAGAGAAGAAAACTTTTCCGTTGTTACCCGGATTCGAAATCGGGACATTTTAAATGAGAGGCAAACACCTAAACCTTTAGGCCTTGAAAGCCCACGGACATAGCTCAAAGTTAGGTACTCGTGTATGGATTGCATAACTGACTCGTTCAAAAAGAAGCATTTTCTGGTGTGGTTTGCTTCTTCTTTCCCATGAAACATCTATAGTCCTTGTCTCTCCTCCTTTTTTATGTTTGGTACTCTTGTAACACCTCTTATCTTGAGCATGTATATGACCTTATTGTGTTGCAAGGGCCGTAAAACCTCTACTAAAACAAAGAAGCATGTTCCATTTGAACTCTTGTCATTGCTCTGTGCGTGTTATTGTGAGAGAGCCCTGTACATCAAGTAGAAGAGTGTGAAGGAGCCTACTGGAAGTGTATGTGTGTGTGATGAGGGATGATGTATTATCGTTGACTTGTCATAGTCCACACTGTAACTGTAATGAAGTTTGTTGTCTGCTAAGGAAGCTTTTGATTGACTCTCTACTCTACAAGAGACCTTCCCTCAATTCTCTGTGATTGTGATGCAGGGTACCGTACTAAAAGATGATGTCAGTAACAAGTGACTTCGTGAATGGCTGTGTGCTGAACATAGTAAATGCCTTCGTGAGTTCTCAGTCTTGGGTCTTATTTTAATGCACGGTTAGATGGTGTAAAATCTTTGATGAGGCACCAACTCTTTTGACTTCTTAATGTTGTTACTTTTCATGAATCCCTTGAGGGCAAGCTGTTTGTATGTCTGCTGTTCCGCACCTCGAAGCCTGAAGCCGAAGCAAGAAAAAATTTAGAATGATAACTTAGTAATGTACCTGTTGCCATTCATCATTGTGTTTGGTATTGTAGACAAATCGCGACCTCAGTGCTTTCTTGTCGTATCTCCATTTTTAATAACTGAAAATAGTTCATAACAAAGAGTGAGCTTAGGAAGAAGTTACATTTTCACTGTAAAAAAAAAAAATGGAGATACGACAAGAAAGCACTGAGGTTGCGAAATGGTCTTTAAATATTTGTCAAAAGAACCCCACTTAGATTATTTATAATCAGAGATCGATGGCTTGTTTGCTCACTTTCTGTCTTTTTACAGAGTCGTTACAGAGTCGATGAAAGACTCTAAGTTTTTTGGGTTTTTTTGGTAAGTGTTAAACGGCGCTTGCAACTGCATCAGGTCATATATGAGCGCGCAGCAGGACACATTAAACTTTTTCAGTTGGTAGGAAATTTTGAATTTTGCTCGGGTGGCGGCTGAAGCCTACTCTTATCGATTTTAGACCGCCAAGGGATCTTAAGTTAAACGTGCGCAACTTGCACACGGGACCGCTGAGATTTTTCACCCTTGTCCGAGAAGGCTAGGTACTAGGTGTAGATCCTTCTTACCAGAAGATCAGCGGTGTGTCTGAAAGAAAACAGTAAGAAGGAGCCAAGGAGTAGCAATAGAGGAGGGGGCAAAGGAGGTGAGGGGGTGGGGGTAGAAAGTGGAGATGAAAGCAGATGACAGAACATTGCTAGAGAGCAGGCAAGGAGGTGAAAGGAGACAAATTTTAGAGAAGAAAATTTTTCGGACGCTACCGGGATTCGAATCCGGGACCTTTGAATGAGAGTCGAACACCTTAACTTAGCCACTTGGCCACGAGAGCCCCCTACTTAAAGGATTTCCGTATAGTTTGAGAAGCTGTTTTGGTAGTTAGGAATTGGTGGGCCTCAGTGTGACAGTTGGCCAGTTGTTCCTTTTTGTCCTGAGGACATCCCAGTGAGGGGAACACTACCAGGCTGGCTGGTATGTTTTAGTTTAGTTTTAGTAAGGTTTTACGGCGTTCGCAACTGCATAAGGTCATATGAGCACCAAGGGATGGATGTCAACAGAGAAATCCTTACAGATACAGAGAATCAGACTTACTCTGCTCACCTCTCTTGCTTCAACTACTTCAACAGCACAAAGTCTGCTTTGACTATTAAGGCACCCCGGGTCACAAAAGTGTTACCAACTTACAAAAGAAGTAGAGGAAAATAATGATAGTAAGGATTAGGAAAGAAAAAGCAGCGGTTCCCTGTTGCAGCTCAGGCACAGTTATGAGCGTGACATTGATGAATCAGCCCATTTACAATTACAATTCTACTGTGCATAAGAACTCGAGATGTTAATGTCCCCCCTGCCCCCTCCTCCTTTGGGAATGGCCTAAAAAAGACACTTCAGTCATGAGCACCGCCCGGGGTGTTGCTGGCTGGTATTGGTGTGTAGATGATGAGACTACCAGAAGTACTAGAAGAGCAAGTAATTACTTCTCACTTTTTGTACACATCACTGTTGTTCCTCCTGGGTAGGCTAAGCGCCCCAAGAAGAAAGCCTGTGGGTGGTTGGCGGGTGCTCTAGTGTGGTTTGCGTTGCTTCTTCTTTCCTATTAAATGTCTATCGTCTTTTCTCTTGTGACACATCTAGTCTTCGGCACTTATATGACCTTATTGTGTTGTTAGTGCTGTAAAACTCCTACTAAACCTAAAAAACTACAAAAGAAAGCATTGATAGAGCTGGTGCTTGTATTTTCTAGCAGTTTGTAGAAGGACTTACACTTGCACCATGTTTGGAAGCTTTATTCTACATACTTTTGCTTATCATTTTATATTATATTGTCTTACACTATAATGAGGCTCTTTTTTAACCCTATCTGTACGTCGTGTTTTACTATCGTATCCATACGATGTGGGGTACTCTGTGCCACCACTTTCCAAAGAGGAAATTTACTCGTTTATCCGATCCGTACGCTTTGCATAGCAGTCTGTCAAAATGATTTTTTGAGAAATACTGAAAGTTTCAAAGAGATCTTCGTGTTACAAGTATTCTAAAATGTGAAGAATACAACCCCGGGGGTACACAAAATGACCCCAGGGCATACGGATAGGGTTAAAAGACTACACTAACATGCAAACTGCAAGAAGTCACGGCGCTGAACTCTTTTGAAACGGACAGGTACTTGAGGTACTTTGACTTTGAGGAAAGTTGGTTGTAGGACAAACAGATCTGAAATGTCTTAGTCTTATCTATTCCTGAGTTGGTTGCTTTTTAGCACAAGGGGTTTTTCCCGAAAAATGTTGTTTTGAGAAAGTCGAAGGTAGTTTTTTGGACCCTTGTTCAGTTTCTTTATACCCCGAAGAGTATAAGCCGCACATAAAAATAAAGTTCAGTTTCTTATAAAGGCAAGGAGAGTTTTCTCTCTATAACCAAACAAATATACACGCTATTGAGACCAAGCTTCTCCTATAGTATGGCAATGCCCACTTTTGGTGTAGGTAAAGATTTGAACCCCCCCTGAAATTAAATCTGGGTTGGCCCGCTTGTCCTTAAAAGCGACCAATTGTTCCTCTGCAAAAGTGTGATCTGCAATACAGAGCCCCATGGTGGGGGTATTGAATTGTTGTTACTCCTTTCTCACTCATTCTTTTAAAAATAAAAACCTATTATATTATTCTAAGGAATTAAAATTGATACAAGTATGCATTGTCCTGACTAAAAGAATTTTAAAAAGCATATTTATCAGTGGGTAATGAAATGTCTAAAAACTTGAAAACTTGGTGACAGCAGAATGAGTGCAAACGTTTGTAGATTTTTGCTATGATGTGAACATTGCTCTGAATATGGCCTGTATCCAGTGTGTTTTGTGATGGATAACTTCACTTCCCAAACAGATGTGAACAAAGGGGGGGGGGGGGTGCTGCATTTTCTGACAGAGCATTTGTGAGAGTGTTGTTCGCTAGAGCTTTAAAAGGAATATTGTGGAGTCTGAACTGAATTCAACTTCTGTCCTGGTCAAAAGAGAGGAAAGAGGTGCTGTTTTTTGCACTCAGCAAAATGTTTTTATTTGTTCTGTTGTCATTGTCAGTAGCCCCGAGTTCACAGCACTGGAGAACCATCCAAGTTTACAAGAAGTAAGACAAAACTGAGAAGGATGTCCATTTTGTTAGGTTGTGTGTATAATTTATCTTTCCAATGTTACTGCCTTTGCTGGGAATTCTCTCGCAGTGGAAAAGACATTATTTATATATATATATATATGCATGTGTCTTTTATGTGAGTTTTATGTAGTGATAATCAATGTTTTGAAAGTGGATAGGGGTAATTTTCTGGCAACAGGGTTGAGTGCTGAATGCAAGGGCTGTGGAAAGAGACTGTATGGATACCCACATTAGCACTGTGTCTTGAGCAAGGAAGAAAGGAAACAGTTGAGCAAAAGATAATTGCCGTAGTATGTATGTAGGACTAGGATGCTCACTCTCTTTATCCCCAGACGAAATGAGTAGGTTTTACTGGTTGGACATTGAGCTGTGGTGCATGCTGAAGGCTTTTATGGACTACTTCCCCAAGATTTCTCAGCTTTCACTGTTCCGCGCTGAGATTAATTTGTTCAAATTTTGTGAAGTGGAAAATTAGGCTATACGTGTGTATAGGGACAACAGTTAGGAGTTCCAGGTCATCATATCTCTGTTCTACAAAGTGTTTAGAAACTGATGGAAACTGGTGCTCCTTTTCACTTTGAAATTAAAAATGTTGTTGTACAAGGCTCACTTAAACGTAAAGCACTCCTCTTTGCCGAGAGCGTCCGAGAATCTGATCAGTTTGTAACACAGTACAAAGACAACATGATGTGTTTGAATGAAAAGTGTTTTGACTGATTTCTTCAAGTTGATCAAAATGATGGGGTGAGACATGTTTCAGAATATTTTGTGTGTATGTGAGTGTGGAAACCTTTTTTTTTCTTTGCTGTGTGCATGAGTAGCTTTTGCTCTTTTACAAAGATCTTTCTTCATCTGAGCCAGTCTGCACTCACACATGCTTACAGGCCAGTATGATATCCCTGTACATCCGGACTCATGGGCATCCATCCATTCCCTCATGTTCACACTGAATGTTTTCAAAAGCTGCATCTGGAGTTACTGAATAAAAAAAATATCAAATTTTCCATTTCGTCTTCTTTTATATATATATATATATATATATATATATATATATATATATATATATATATATAACATGATGTATGTTGTGCAGTGTGCTCTTTTCATGTTTTCAATCTGTTTTGTGTTAGTAAGGTTTTACGACGCTCGCAACTGGATAAGATCATATGAACGCCAAAGGGTGGATGTCAACAGAGAAGTCCTTACAGGTAATCAGACTTATTCTGCTCACCTCTCTAGCTTCAACAGCACAAAGTCTGCTTCGAGGATTACAGGTGTTACTAGAGAGTAACAATCATACAAAATAAAGAAGGGAGAGATGAGGACAACAGATGTTTGGTAGGAAAGAAGGAGCAAACCACACGAGAAGAGTCCACTAACCACCCTCCGGAATTCTCAAGATGAAAATTTTTCCTAAGAGAGAATAGTGGGTGGTTGGCGGGTGTTCTGGTGTGGTTTGCTCCTTCTTTCCTATCAAACATCTATCGTCTTTATCTCCCCTCCTTTTTTGTGTTTGTTACTCCCTTGTAACACCTCTAATCTTCGGCACTTATAATAATATATGACCTTATTGTGTTGCAAGTGCCGTAAAACTCTTACGAAAAAAAAAGACAAAAACACTTAGAGGTCTTTAGTGATGTTACTGAGTCATAGTCGACAACGAAACAGAACAGTGAGGCAGCGTGGTGAAATCAGGCGCTCGTCAAAATAATGAAAGTCAAGAAATTGGCATTTTCCCGCAGATTTGGGAATTGTTATCGAAGTTTTTTGGTTCAACACCTTTCATGCCCATTAATGAGCACATTTCTGGGAGGATTTTACTGAAAAACGTTGATTAAAGGCAGAAGAAATGTAAATTTTCAGTTCCCACAGACTCTCAAGCTAAAGAAATAACTCAACTTTGGCGGCCATTTTCTCGGTAATTTTACCCCTAAAACTAGATGACCCTCACCTCATTAAAGAACACATATCTCGACTTCTATTCAACATTGATGGATATTATGTTCACCCAGAACAAGAAAAATGGACAGGCCTTAAGATGATACCATCAACTCCATATGCCTCAAAATTGATGAGAGCCTATTTCCACCGCATCGTGCCACTTTACCAGCATCTGAGGTAGTGATATACTGGTTAGGCTTTTCACCCTTGTGCATGAAAGATGAGAGTTTGATTTCCGCGTGAAGCATTTATTTTATAACGAGTTATTTATTGAGTAGGCTTATCTCTGTGGGGTTTTTAAAAAAATTTTTTTTAGTAAACGTTTTACGGCACTTGCAACACGATAAGGTCATATAAGTGTCGAAGATTAGAGGTGCTGCACGAAGAGTAACAAACACAAAAAAAAAGAAAGAGGGGAGATAAGGACGATAGATGTTTGATAGGAAAGAAGGACCAAACCACACCAGAGCACCCGCCAACCACCCACTCTCTGTCTGTGTGCTTGGAGAAACCTGCACACTGCGCACGCCCACGACAAACGAAAGTGGAGCTTTTACTGCATGATGCGGGGGAAGAGATCCCAGCCAGAGATGAGGTAGGAAGAAGGCGATGGCGATGGATTGGACATACCCTCAGGAAGTCAGGCAGCTGCATAACAAAGAAAAGTTTTGGATTGGAATCCACAGGGGAAGAGATCAAGGGGAAGACCGAGTGGAACCTGGAGAAGAATCTCAGAAATCGATGTACAGAAAAGTGGGAAGATATGGAGTAACATTAAGAGGCTAGCCCAGGATAGAGAAAGGTGGAAGGTGTTTGTCCGTGGCCTATATCCTGGTGCAGGGTGAGAAAGGCAATGATGATGATGATGATGATGCAGGGGAAGGCCATTGTCAAATGACGTCTTTTTTTAGTCTTATATCAAAATTGGGCTATTAACAGATTCGAGTACTTTGAAATGTCTACTTTCCCAAAATGAAGGTCTTATGTCCCTGTCAATAGCAGAACATGTTAAAAAATACTCACAAAGATGACACCCCCCCCCCCTCTCCCTTTCCTTTAAGCGAAAAAAAAACCTGCAACTTTTTGCCCTAAAATGTTCGTTTTTTTAAGGGGCAGAAAGCTCTCCACACGCTTAGAAATCAGTCATGTTATACATCATTTTGAAGATTGTGATCTCTAATTTCGCAAAATGGTGATTCAAAAACAGTTCGGACTTGATCACTGATATAAATTAGTTACAATTGATAAGGCTGTTTTCCTTATTATTTAGATTTTAAAAGGTGCACAGCCGAGGCAATACTATCGCCTTTAAAAGCAAGCCTGACTTTTTTTCTAATCGCGACATTATGCTTATTGAACGCATGTTTTGAGAAACTTTAGTGCAAAAAACGTGTTCACTATAAAATTAATTTCTTATAAAAGTTTTTCAACAAGATAGTGTCATATAAAATGTGTGTGAGAAGGGGGGAGTGATGTGAACAATCCCATTTTCCGTGTGAAGGAGATTTGAAGTATTTTAAATAAATTTAAGAAGAAAAGTTTTTTAATCTAGCCTCAATCGTTGAGGAAACATATGTTTAAGTTAGGACAAATTGATACAAACTGCTGTGCAAAGTATGGGTGACGGTCATCCACCCGTTTAAGATATATTAATTGAGGATACGTTGCGCCACAAATTTTTGACCGCACTCTAAGTATAAGAAAATTGACGACACGCCGAGTTTCACACACCTACACGACATACATACGTGCATCAGTTGTGTTTTGACGACACGCCGAGTTTCACACACCTACACGACATACATACATACGTGCATCAGTTGTGTTTTGACGACAAGCCGAGTTTCACACACCTACACGACATACATACGTGCATCAGTTGTGTTTTGACGACACGCCGAGTTTCACACACCTACACGACATACATACGTGCATCAGTTGTGTTTTGATGACACGCCGAGTTCCTTTCACCAACATCTAATATGCATCTGATCGTTTTTACGTCAAACTACAGTCTGAGCATATGGGGCAAAGACCATCAGCATTTTTTAAATTCTATTTATCATTGGATTAAGAAATTAATAAGTGTAGTTGAAGGTAAACCGTTACTGAACAATAAAGGTTTGAAAGATTATTATAACAGATATTTAAAAGTAAAATCCAAAATCGTGTTTTATGTTTCTTTCGTCTGACTGGAAACATTAGAGCACATACACAAGCTAGCTTTGTCAATTCCATCATGTTCCTTAATATCAAAGTCTTAAGACACTTAAGACGCTTGAGCCTTATTGCGGTACGGCTCAAGTGGAAGTGAAATTCTGCGACAAAACTGACTAAACGGCCTAAAGACAGATTTGTCTTGGTGCGGTAGAGGCAATACGGAAAACTTCCATTCTAACTTATTCTTAGTACGTATTTTAGTATTCGGTTGTGAATCTGTCCCTGCGGTTTTACGCCAAAAAAAATCTGAAATTATGCAAATTGAGCCCCCCAAAAATGTGAAGTTATGCGATTCTGTTAATTTTAACAAAGAATGATAAAGGAAAATTATCAGAAATTATGCCAAAAATGATCAAATAAAACCCCCGGGACAGGTGAATACAAAAGCATTATATCGGTTTGAACAGAGTTCTTGAATATCATGCACGAAAAATCTTGAACTGTGCGGATATAAACATTGTACGAAAACGACCAAACAAGTTTCTGTACGGTCGTTATAAACTTAGAGGGATCAATAGTGGAAGAAAAGAACTAAAAAAAAAACAACTAAAACAACCAGCTGAGGACTTAGGCTAAAAATACACAGACTCCATAGAGACAGACCATACTTTTTCCGGGCCAGCAAATTTCTGTACAGAAAAGTACGGTTATACCGTTCACACAGGCTCCATACAGAACATACATATTTTTCCGGTTTCAAGATGGCGCTCACGAGGAAGCGCAAGATATTTCTGCTTTGGTGGTACAAAAGAAAAGCCCTAGCATCCAAACGGCGTCACTGGATTCACTCTATTTGTAAAGACAGGGGGACTTTAGGAGAATTCAAATTGTTGCCCCAAATATTTACAGATGTTGAGAAAAGTTTGGAATATTTTTTATTGATGCCAAAAATATTTCAATCCTTGCTGGAGTTATGTGCCAGTGGGCTTCAGAAACGAAACACAAACTGGAGGAATTCAGTTACACCAAAGGAGAGATTGGTGGTCCCACTAAAAGTAAAAGGTTCATGTACCAAGTACCACGAGCGAAATGTGTAGCGGAGTGTGTATGCTGGCGTGTTTAGTGACGTCAACTCCCCTTTTCTGTCCGCACAGACCAGAAAATGCATGGCATGCTTGACGCAATTCAGATTGTAAGGTGGACGGAAAAAATCTGGACACAGCGGTCTGGCTGCTGCGTGCATGTCAAGTGGTTAAATATAATGTTGAACGCAAACGCACTTTTATTTAAGGTCCGTATAGAGCCTGTGTGTGAGAGCTCTTAGATCAACATTCCCTGAGTCTGAGAGACAACAGGGTCGACAATGATGAGCAACCGAATGCTGAGAGTGAGACACCAGCGTGGATGGAGAGTAAGTGGAAGGATAATATCACATCGAATTCTCTCTCTCTCTCTCGCTCTCTCTCTCTCTCTCTCTCTCTCTCTCTCTCTCTCTCTCTCTCTCTCTATCTCTTGGCATTTCACCGTGGTCCTTCAGGACTGTGAGCAAATATGAAAGCCTTGGACAGTCCTGTTGGACGATATCCCCACATACACCAGTCCGGTAGAACCACAAACAAACTAAAATGTGCCATGGTGGACGGGAAACGCCTATCAAGATGGGGTCATAACTGTCCCCGCGGTTTTATGAAAAAAAAAATCTGAAATTATGCAAACTGAGCCCCAAAATGTGAAATTATGCGATTCTGTTAATTTTAACAAAGAATGATACAGGAAAATAATCAGAAATTTTGCAAAAAATTATCAAATTTTGCTGAAGTATGCGAGGGGCATAAAACCCCGAGGACAGTCATAAAGAGCGAAAGAGACAGCAATTCCAGCTTGAGAAGCAAAGACAACAAGATGAAGATGACCTGTATGAAGCAGGGGTCAGCAAAATGAACACTATCATATCAGACTGGATATATATCTAACCATCGACAATATTATAAATGTGAGCGTATATAGTGGCGTCCAAAACAAACTTGAAAATGTAATCCCCCAATCATCGTGTTATTGTTATAGGCTTGTACTTCCCGCTCATGCAGCTTACCGATTTAAAGCTAAATAAATTCTGCATGATTTGACATATTGATATTTAATCTATGTTAAGAGACGAGTGAGATGTAACTCAAAAATGACCTTTAAAAATCAGGCTTGGCAAACTTTTGCGAAATCAGAGAAACGTGAAATTGTGTTCGCGCGTTTATTGGGGTGCATCGACTTTAGTAGAAAGGATCTGTATTGAATATCGAATGAAAAGAAATTTTTATTGTGTCTTCTTCTTTTTTTTTTACTAGAGGTTTTACGGCGCTCGCAACTGCATAAGGTCATATGAGCGCCAAGGGGTGGATGTCAACAGAGAAGTCTTTACAGGGAATCAGACTTACTCTGCTCACCTCTCTAGCTTCAATACATGTAGCACAAAGTCTGTTTCGACTATCAAGGCACCCCGGAAATAGAGGGTCACAAGAGTATGACAAACTTACAAAAGAATTAGAGGAAATGACGATAGTAAGGATTAGGAAAGAAAAAGCAGCAGTTCCCTGTTGTAGATCAGGCACAGTTATGAGCGTGACATTGATGAATCAGCCCATTTGCAATTCTACTGTGCACCAGAACGAGAAATGTCCCCCATTTGGGAATGGTCTAAAGACACTTCAGTCAGTGGCACCGCCCCGAGCCCAAGTTTGCCCCAACTTACATGGCCAAAGCAGCCCACATCCTAAATGACTTTAATGGTGTCGATTAGAGGTGAAAAATGGTATAGGTTATGTTTGTTTTAGTATAGTAGGTGTTTTGCAGCACTTGCAACACAATAGGGTCATATAAGTGCTGAAGATTAGAGGTGTTACAAAGAAGTAACTAACACAAAAAGGAGGAGGGGAGACAAGGACAATAGTTGTTTGATAGGAAAGAAGGAGCAAATCACACCAGAGCACCCGCCAACCACCCACTGGTATAGGTTTAACGCCCCTATCAACACTATTAGGTTATTTAAGAGGCGGAACCTCCGAGTTAACGCCCCTCTCCGAAAGGACCGAGCCAAGTGGGAAATTCGTGTAAAGTGTCTTTCCCAAGGCCGCAACGTCGGACCGAGCTGAGGCTCGAACCCCAGAACCCGCAATCTCACAATTACCAGTCTGGTAGTTTTACCACTAGTCCACCGACGCCACCTCCATGGGAGGGAGGGGGTGGGGGTGGCACATAAATGATATATTTTTTTTGTAAGTGTTTTATGGCGCTCGCAACTGCATAAGGTTAAACGAGCGCGCGGGACACATTCAACTTTTTCAGTTGTGGGAAATTTTGAATTTTGCCCGGGTGGCGGCGGAAGCCTATTCTTTTATCGATTTTAGACCACCAATTCGAACACGGGCCCTTCGAGATTTTTCGCCCTTGTCCGCGAAGGCTAGGAGTAGATCTTTCCTACCAGAAGATCAGGGGTGTTGCTTAAAAAAAAAGAACAGCAGTAAGAAGGAGCCAAGGAGTAGCAGTAGAAAGGCTGCAGAAAGAGTCAGGAGCCAAGAGGAGGGGGCAAAGGAGGTGAGGGGGTGGGGGCAGAAAGAGGAGACGAAAGCAAACGATAGAACATTGCTAGAGAGCAGGAAAGGAGGTGAAAGGAGACAATTTTAGAGAAAAAATGTTTTCGGTCGCTACCCGGATTCAAACCCGGGACCTTTGAATGAGAGGCGAACACCTTAACCTCTAGGCCACGAGAGCCCCCCACATAACTGATTAGTGATGAACTCAGAACAAAACCTGTGTCGTTTCCCTAAGAAGCAGATTAGGCCAAAAGTAAAACTAGAAGAGAATTAGTACTGGGAAGAGCATATTGCAAAGACAGTCCCAACACTCATAAATCATCAATGCCTTTCATCCCTAGCAGGGTATAGGCCACATACAAGCTCCTTCCATTATCTCTATCCTGGGCCATCCTTCCTAGCTCGTTCCAATTGAGCTTCATCTCTCTCATGTCCCTTTCCACACATCTCCTCTATGTCTCTCGTGGCCTACCCCTGCCTCGTGCATCACTTATAAAGCTAAATTACAAAAACACCAACCACCTGTTTCATTCATGGAGATTTATTGTACAACTTTGTAGACACACATTCAAAATCAGTCGCTCTACGACGTTTTTTTTTTTAATTGAAAAAAAATTAAAAAATAAGGCAAAATTTCACCTAAAGGTGGTGATAGGAATGATATGATAATGATATGTATATATATCGTCGCTGTTTCAAGATTCCAAAACTTGTTTTTCTCACCCTGTAAAGTAGGTTTAAATAAAGTGGGTGTTCAAATGAAGTTCAAACAAACCATTTTCTTACTTCGACTTCGAGACAGCGCCAATAATACATGACCAGGAACGACATCAGAGAGAAAAACAATGTGGAATGCAATAGTCGCTGAGGGAAAATAAAACGATTCAACACAAAACTGTACAAAATGAAATGACGACACGCCTTAAATACTGGAGTCACAAACTCCAGAAGGTGTCTTCACGCTTTGGACAAGATTTTATAAGACACAAATATTGCACCCGTCCTCTCTAGAATACAGACACTTCATAAATTAGTAGAGAAAATAACTTCCGACAATTTGCATCATACAACCAGATATACTTCAGAATCTCACATTCAAATGTAAGCAGCACCCGTCCTTCTCACTTAGTTTTAGTAGAGGTTTTACGGCGCTAGCAACTGCATAAGGTCATATGAGCGCCAGAAGATTAGAGGTGTTACAAGTTAGAGAGTAACAAACATAAAAAAGAAGAAGGGGAGATAAGGTCAATAGATGTTTCATAGGAAAGAAGAAGCAAACCACAGCAGAGCACCCGCAAACCACCCACGTTCTTCTCACTGGTGGCTCATCGGCTTTCAATGATGCAAAATAAACATCAATGCACATACGTCCTTTCATTACACTCTGTTCTGTAGGAGCTACTCTTTTGTTTTAGTAAGGTTTTACAGCGCTCGCAACTGCATAAGGTCATATCAGCGCCAAGGGGTGGATGTCAACAGGGAAGTCCAAGAGGGGAATCAGGCTTACTTTGCCTACCTCTCTAGCCTCAACAGCAGAAAGTCTGCTTTGACTATCAAGGCACCCCGGAAATAGCGGGTCACAAGAGAGTGACAAACATACAAAAAAAGTAGAGGAAAAATGATAATAGTAAAGGGGGGGGGGGGAAGAAAAAGCAGCTGTTCCCCCTAATTTGTTCCGGCACAGTATGAGCATGACATTGATAAATCAGCCCATTTACAATACTACTGTGCATAAGAACAAGGTTAATATCCCACCTTTGGGAATGGCCTTAAGACACTCAGTCAGTAGCACTGCCCTGGGAGAGGGGGAGAGGGGGAGGGGGGTGTGTGGGAGCTACTCAAACAAATGGTGCAACATTACCGATGTTCAGAGGCTCCAGCTCTTTCAACCCTTTTCTCATCACAATTACTCTTAATGCTATGCTATAATCATTTCACGGCACTTGCAACACAATAAGGTTATATAAGTGCTGAAGATTAGAGGTGTTACAAGAGAGTAACAAACACAAAAAAGAAGGAGCAGAGATTAAGACGATAGATGAATTTAGAACCTTCTACATCTAAATAATTTGTTAGTACAAAAAGGTGGAATCTTTTGCTATCTATATCGCAGTCCAATAAGACCCACTTGTGCAGCTGCTGGTTAAGGACACAATAAGGGTTAGTTAGCGCTGGGGAAAAGTCAGACAAGCAGACAGAAGCGACAGAGGTCAGGTAAAGAAACAGGACCTACTTGTGGCACACTCCAACCACCCACTTAACTCCTTATCTCCGAGGAAGGTAAACCCACTACACTGGGGCCCTTTTTTGTGCTAAATATACAAATGACAAAAACGTCACTAAATCGAAACAAGCAAACCTATTTTGATAGTTCTTCATCTAATGAAGGAACTTCCGGTACACGAGACCTGTTTTCGTCAATTGCACAAAAATAATTCGATGTCAAAGTCATTGTACAGGAATGAGCCCCAGCCGCTGTCAGCGACTCACCAGCACAGTGGTTCCGACTGCGAGCCGCTGGGAGCGGCTTGCCGAAGATAAGGAGTAAACATTATCTGTCAAATTACAACTGCTTGCATCACTACAGCAAAAAAATTATAAAAAAATTAATGTATTTATTCTTCCATTTATCTAATCTTTTCCTTCTTCACTTACCTGCTACAAAAACAAAAACAAAAAATTAATGTATTTATTTAAAAAAAATAATATATCTCCTTTTCTTTTCATGTCCCATGTGTCTAGCATCGATACAATCTATCAATCAGTCATCACCTTCTACGAATTGAAGATCAAGGAAAGTCCAGCTCACAACTTTGCTTAAGGGTTAGGAAAGCATGTACATTGTACCCTCAAGCAGAAAATCCACATCAAAAAGCTGGTGTACAGACCAGGTCAGCAGATAAAAATGTACACACAACGGAGCTTCACAACCTCAAAGTCATAGCACTCACAACTAATATTCTAAAAGTCTTATTGAATGGAATGCACAAATCTCACAATATGTATACATATAAAGAAAACCGTCAATAGAATCATGAATGGTGTCAAACTGACAAAAGCACTCATTGGAACAAGTAAAACAGAAACAGGTGAGATTGGTAGTAACAAAAATGAACATTAGGTCATTATTTTTTCCTCCACCTGTGGCTTCCATCAGTGGTCGCATACAAAAAACAATTCAAAGTGCATTAAATTCAGTCATTGCCCTCCATCTCTGAAACGTTAGGAACAGAGCATTTGGAATGTCTCTGAGACAAAGGATAATACTATGGCAAAATATTCCTGCATTTTTTACAATCATCAGAACCTTAAAATATACATATTCATGCCTTGAAATCTACAACAAGAGGAGGTTGAACAACAATTTGAGGGAGCAGAATTTAACAGATTAGGCATGACAAGAAGAATTTTTTTCTCAAGCGGGTATGACAACTGTGCCCCAGCATACCTCAAACAATCCAGAATTTTCTACCTACTTAAAAGATGTCTTATAAAATGCAATTGTGTGGCCCTCAGTTCTCACACACCAATAAATTGGTCGCTTTTAAGGACAAGGGAGCTATCCCCAAAAATACTGTTTTGAAAAAATCGAAGGTAAAGTTTTTGCTCCTTGTTCAGTTTCTTTAAAAGACAAGGAGAATTTTTTTTATAACCAAAATTGCCGCAGTTAATACAAATAGCAAGAAAAAGGAAACTTTTACAAGAATGTAAAACCCATCACAATGACCATGAACATGCAAATCTTCATTGTCACAAGAAAAATGAGCAACTGTGACCTTGTTTCATAGACTAAGACTGTACAATAAAAAATTAAAGTTGCTCACTTTCCTTGCTACTGCAGAGATATACACAGGGAAAAAAGTGTTCAAAATCACTCAAAAGGTTTTAAAAAGACACGAAGACTCAATTCATTCTAGCGGACCATCAAAAGGCTGCCCAGTAATCAAACACAGAAACCTCTTGCAAAGAGACAAGCTCCTTTCTAAAAGAGAGCCATGACATCGTCAACATGTAATGTAATGTACAAAACCTCTTCAAAGTGATCAGTTTCACATGACCAAATACAAAACAAAGAAACAGCAAGTCCTTGTTCAGGCGATGGCAAACATCACTCTAACAAGCAGCCTGGAAAGAGAATCTGCTCTCTCTCTCTCTCTTTCTCAATCTCTTATACACACACACACACTCTCTCTCCCCTCTCTCTCTTTCTTTCTCAATCTCTTATACACACACACACTCTCTCTCTCTCTCTTTCTCAATCTCTTATACACACTCTCTCCCCTCTCTCTCTCTTTCTTTCTCAATCTCTTATACACACACACACACTCTCTCTCTCTCTCAATCTCTTATACACATTCTCTCTCTCTCTCTTTCTCTCTCTCCGGTAAACAAAGCACTCTATTCACAGCCACAGAATCAAATATCTGATGTGGGATCTCGTGTTATAAGTGTCACGTGTACGGTGCAAAGAATTAAAAAGAACAAACAGAAAGGTGAAAAATAATCTCATTGAAAACTTTGCAGAACTATCCATTGGCAATCTACAAATGTGTCAAAGAAGTTCTCATTCACTCCCATTCCACTTTGCTCCCAAAATTAAACAGTTCAATAATGCTACCCAGTTTTTAAAAACCCTCCTTTATTAAAAAGAAAGGTAAAAAATCGCACACTTTTTTCATGGGATATCAAGATGGATTACCACAGGTCTCGGACCAATTGGTCGCTTTTAAGGACAAGCGGGATAACCCAGATTTCGGGGTTTCCAGAAATCTTGACAAACACCAAAAGTGGGTATTGCCCAACATATAGGAGAAGTTTGGTTTAACTGGTGGGTATATTTGTTTGGTTATAGAGAAAAAACTCTCTCCTTCTCTTTCAACTCTTTGCCTACTTTATGCAGATACATCGGCTCCCGCTCCTGGCCTTGATGGACTGTGTGCCGATACATCGGCTTCCGCTCCTGGCCTAGCTGGACTGTGTGCCGATACATCGGCTCCTGCTCCTGGCCTTGCTGGACTGTGTGCCGATACATTGGCTCCCGCTCCTGGCCTAGCTGGACTGTGTGCCGATATATCGGTCCACTTAGTGTCAGTCAGTTGTTTAGTATAGGGTTTTACGGCGCTCGCAACTGTATAAGGTCATATGAGCGCGCGAAACACAAGTTAGTTTTTTTTAATACGTAGTTCACTGCACGGCTGTGTACGGGCTATTTGATCTTAAACGTTAAAATATGTAAAAATTTGGTGTAGATATATAATTTCAGATTAAAACAACTTTCATAAAAACTTTAAATATTCAATTTTGTCAAAACTACAATTTTCCATAGAGGCCAAGGGCCCTTCATAAATCCAAAATTCTGTTGGGACCAACCACGGAAAAAATGTCTTGCAATTTCTTGCATTTGAAGTATTTCCTTCGGATCTCTCCAAAGTCTAAACATTCGGTTAAAATGTGTCTAATGGTAAAATCAGGGTCAGTCAGAATTTTGTCTCGTTTCACCTCAGATTCAACTTTTTATACATCTTATTGTCAGTATAAAGTACTGGACCTCCTGTGGAACGACACTGAAGCATCAGTAGCAATAAATTCCGCGCGGTTTGATTCTGTTGGCTCAGTTTACAAGTGTGTTTGTGTTTCAAAAAAAAAAAAATCAGCTGAAAATGACCACGCCCACTCCTGATCCATCTAGACCTCCAAGACGTCTTACAAGTGAACAGGCTAGGTCAGCAGTGTTTGCTGTTTTGAGTTCTGAATCAGAGGAAAGTGGTAGTGAAGGTGAAAGTGTTGATTCTAGTCCTAGACCTAGATCTAGCAGTTGTAGAAGAGTCGTTGACCATACCAGATCTAGATCTACGAACATCTCTGAATCAGAATCTTGCGATAGTGAAGCTAGTCGTGACAATGAATACTGAAGATCAGCCCTTACTAAAGCGAAGGAGAGTTGTGGGAAAAGGCAAAGTAAAGGGAAGAAAAGCCAGCAAATGAAGCCTTGCAACAGCACCAAGAGCCAGAGTGGGGAAAAGTAGCTTTGGGAACTGAGGTAGGCGCTACGGGATTCTGTGAAACTGACTCTGGACTAAAACTAGATCTAGATCACACAGCTACTCCTATACAGTTCTTCTCTGCTCTGCTTACACAGGAAATTGTAGATAAACTTATAACAAATATAAACCAGTACGCAGACAAAGTAATTCAGCAGCACACTCCACTACGGAAGCATTCCATCTTCAATTCTTGGGAATCCATCGGCCGATATGAAATGTACAAATATTTTGCAGTCATCATTGCCATGGGTAAGGATCCTCGTCCTGCCATCAAAGACTACTGGTCACAGACTGCCCATGAATTCACCCCATGGTATAGTAGCATGTTTCCAAGGTGTCAATTTGAGTTGCGTTTTGCATGCAAGCAAGGTAGATGAAGAAGGGAAGCGAAAATTGAGTCCTTCGTGAATGAACTCTAGTCAAGTTTTCAAGATGCATTCTACCTGTATGAAAACATTTCAATTGATGAAATGGTTATCGGTTGGAAGGGATGGTTCAAACACAGACAATTCAACGCGTCGAAACCTAAAAAGTTCCATATAAAAACTTTCGGGGCTTGTGATTCGACAACAGGCTATTTGTGGAATTTACTCATTTATTTCGGAACGGGAACATTGTACCGACCAGAAGTGGACCCAACATCAGCCCATGCAGTGTAGGTTTTTGACAAATTGCTGGAACCATTGAAGCCTCACCATCACATCTATGCAGGCAGGTTTTATACATCTGCTGCACTCCTCAAAGACCTCCAGGAGAAAAACTTCAATTACACCGGAACCCTTCAAGTCAACCGAAAGGGCTTTCCACCTCAGCTCAAAACACAAACACTTGCTCACAGAGAGAAGTAGTTTTCTACAAGGATAAAAACTCTAAGGTGCTCGTAGCTAGCTGGAGGGACAAAATAGCTAAAAAGCCAAGCATTCTGGTGTCTACGCATAGTTACGGCTGGCATGGTGACTGTGCAGGAAGTTGGGCAACCAGTGGAAAAGCCGATCATGGTGCAAGACCATAACATGAAGATGAATGGGTGCGATCGAATAGATCAACTCATCTCATATTATGGCACTCATTCTCGTAACACCAAGAAATGGTGTAAAAAAGTGTTTGCCTGGATGACTGAAGTGGCCCAGGTAAATTTGCACATACTGTTCAAACTCTCACGTCCAACAGAGACAAAGCAAATGCCACTTGCACAGTTCAAGACATACTTATCAAGGAATTGACTGATGTGGCTGCAAGCATAAGCATAGCTCCCCACCCCTCTCTGTGGCTATCAGGGACAGCCTTCGGCTAAAACAGCACCTGGACATGGATGGCTGGTGCCTCTATAAATAAATCATTGATGGTCTGGTCAGGGACAGCCTTGCTCAAAATCAGGGACATTGACTAATTATCAGGGACACCTTGTATTAGTCAAGAAAAACTTGCTGCCTTTTCGGTTTATTTGCTTTACTTGGTCCAGAGTCGGACTTAGAACGCATCGCCGAACGTTTTGACGCCATCTTTTCAAACGAATGAAGAGGCCGAGCGCTGCGCATGCGTATCAGCTGACTTTGTCGGATCTGCACACCTGCCAACTCTCTCGAATTTTCGTCATTTTCCTCAGCAACAGAAGGCTAATTTTTCTGTTTAAGAAGTATGCTTGCCAAGTTTTTATTTTCCGGGACCGCCGGTCAAAATCCGTATTTCCGGGACAACAGCGATTTTTCAAGAAAATCTGTACAAAATACGGATGGCCCGGGACAGTGGGCAGCTATGCATAAGTCATCTTGCTATTCTCCCCGCACCACAAAAGGGGAGAAGACCAGAAGGCACTCCAACTGAGAGGGCACAAGGACAACATTTGACTGACTTTGATGGGGGAGATGTCAATTGTGCCTACTGCAGCACGTCTCGGAAAAGGAAACGCACCAGCTATTTTTGTACAGGCTGCACCAACCAACCTCACCTGTGCCCCAAAAATGCTTCCCGTTGTACCAGACAAATAATACTGAAAAAATAACCATGCAGAGATGAGGGATGATAGAACTGTACACAATTGTATAGAGTAGTATTGTTGTTCTTTTCTGGTTTCGACTAATTTTTATAAATTATGCATTTTCACCCAACGACACTAAAATGGATATAACTTTTACAAATGTGGACCTATCAACATGATTCCAACTGTTATTTATTGGATATTGGATGCAGTTTGCTCTACTGGAGGATACCTGGGATAGCAGCAGAATAAAAGCATTATTTGGAGGTTAGTTTTGAATTTTTATGTTATTTTTATCGTTGCCGGAAAGATCCCTCTCTTTCACTCCTTGTCGTTTCTTTATTTAAATTTATTTAGCATGAAATTAAATTTATTGTGACAGTTCATTCATTTTCCTTTGATTTCTGACCAAAACTAAAGAGATGGCTACATTTTTAGTGAAGTTATGACTGTTTTTATGATATACCCTAGGTCTGTAAAGTTTTTAGGGGAAATAATTCAGTCCGAACTCAGAAAAAAATTCAGTAGGCAAAGAGTCAAAGAAACAGAACAAACTTTCTTGACCTTCGATTGTTTCAAAACAGCATTTTTCGGGACAGCCCCCTTGTGCTTAAAAGCGACCAATAGTGAGCTGTGTGTGAGCGAGCGAGCAATTTCATTGTACGTCGTGCGGCTGGGAGGGTTTTTCAAGGAAATTTTAGGAACTCACAACTAAAAAGTGGGTCTGGACAAGGACATTGTTTGTCTCAGAGAACGTTGCTCCCAATGTCGAGCGGTAAGAGGTAATTTTTCCTGAGATCGTGCGGACTGAGCCGGTTGTAGCAGACGTTGTCCTTCT
Organism: Aplysia californica; assembly: GCF_000002075.1. NCBI lineage: Eukaryota > Metazoa > Mollusca > Gastropoda > Aplysiida > Aplysiidae > Aplysia > Aplysia californica. The sequence continues at coordinate 878,262 of NW_004797412.1, forward strand.
GCTGGTGGTGGAAGTGAGCTTTGTGGAAGTGGGCGGTCGTCGTGAGCACCTCGGCCTCCTCATCCTTGTAGGCTGCCACGAAGTTGGTGGAGAAGTCCTCGTGCTTGATCTCCAGCGTGTTTATCACCCACTGCAGCTTCACGTCGGAGACCAGTCGAGAGTCCTGAGCCGTTTTCACCTCCTTCATTCGCCTTTTCGTTTTGTCCATGATTTTATCGAAGCGATCCCCGTCCTGTTTGAAAGGAGTCATCAGAGTGACCTGCGAGTAAACACAAGACAATGGATCAGAGATACAGATCTATATGGTGAGTGGGTGGTTGGCATGGCGGGTGCTCTGGTGTGGTTTGCTCCTTCATTCCTATCGAAATGTATCGTCCTTCTAGCTCTCTCCTCCTCCTTTTTTGTGTCTGTTACTCACTTGTAACACCTCTAATCTTCAGCATTTATATGACCTTATTGTGTTGCAAGTGCCATAAAATTTTTACTGAAACTTAAAAAAGATTTGGTGACAGATCAGACACAAACCACAAACAAACCTTGACAATAGGCCACATTTACACTTGGACAATAAGTCACACATACACCTTGACAACAGGTGAAACATACACCTTGGTAACAGGTGAAACATACACCTTGGTAACAGGTGAAACATACACCTTGGTAACAGGTGAAACATACACCTTGACAACAGGTGAAACATACACCTTGGTAACAGGTGAAACATACACCTTAATTAATGATCGGTCACAATCACACCTTGACAAAAGGTCATAAAGACACTTTAAATAACAATAGGTGACAGTAAAGATGGTTCCAGTAGGGAACGGGATAGAGGGTGCCCACGTCCCTTGTGACTCATTGGAGCAGAGGAAGATAGGACTAACGCTAACATTACTTAAACGCAATCTCACATCATCACTCATCACCACCATTATATTTCAAATCATCCCTGCTCTCAGATCAATGATTTACGTCTATAATCCTGGAATCTCTATCTGCTATTACAGTTACTTGTTATACTAAGTATGGACGTAATACACTATTGGACACTATCATATGCACTTTTTTCTACTAATCAGATGGCGTCAATCTCATATAAATGGGCAAGGGATAAAAAAACCAACAAAAACAAAAACAACCCCCCCCCCAAAAAAAACAACCAAAAAACAACCAACAAAAAAAACAACCATAGGTGACAAATCCGTCTCTCGAAAAGATTCCCAACATGCAGTGACAGCCGATTCTGTCTCATTTTGTCAGAATATGATCTGTTTTACCACCAGATTTTTACTTACTAGAATTGATGATATGTATAACACCACACTTACAAAAAATATAAAAAGCATTATAAACTATAAACCCATCACACCCCCTTTCCACGCAGAGTGTAAGATCATGCAGCGGAAGATATGTACAGTCGAACCTGTGTAAGACGGAATCGCAAGGGAGCGGGGGGGAAAATTCCGTCTTAGACATTTTCCGTCTTGGACAGGGGAATTTAGGGGGGGGGGTTCAAAGGCCCAGCCGGTGGGATCATGGATCGCTTGTCCGATCGGCAAGCAGTGGTCAAAACTTAAAACCTCTCAATTGCTATCCTGTCTGATAATGACATGCGTCAGTTTTACTTATCCAATTACCACCAGTGCTTGCTTTTCATAGGACCACTGTTTGACCTATTAAAAACCAGAAACGTTTGAACATCTCCTTTGCTTCCACCCTTAGCCCCACCCAAAGGTGCCACCCCTCACTACCATCATTGTAACAACGATTCGAGGAACTCTTTTCTCGGCTGGCATTGGTCAATCTAATTTCACACCTCTGGCTTCTGGCTACTCAGGAAAGTTTCCGTAGTGGCTCGCTACTCAAGCACTCTCACGGGCAGTTGTGAGATTTCACACCCACACTACACTGACCATCTGCATCCCTCAGGGCTCACATGATGGGGTAACATCTACCCCCTAATTGCACCCCTACTCCTCTTCCTCATCCAGCGGCATGGCCATTGCGTTAAGTTTATAGCCGGCAGAACCAAACTTGCTAGTTTTGTTTCAAATTAGGGCTGAGCGGGCAAAGCATTTTCTGTCTTAGACAGGTGAAACCCTCGGAAGGGAGCGGATTTTTCTTTCCGTTTCCGCGTTGAACAGGTTTCCGCTTTAAGCAGGTAATTAAAGAGGAATATATCAAGGGGGGGGGGGGCGAGGAGATTCCGTTAAGACAGGTTTCCGTTAAGGCAGGTTCGACTGTACCTCCAAAATCAAAGAAAGAAAGATATAAAAGAAGTTTTTTACCATCTAGCATAAGGCTTTTGTCAGAATGAGCATAGATGTGTGTTGCTCTTATATATAACTCCAAAAGTCTTGTAATTAAATTCCTGCATGTGGTTGAATGATGCATCTGATGTGAAAGTACATTTTGTCAGCTAATCTTCTTTTTTTATATTGAATTTTGATGAGAGTAATATATAATTAAATTTTTTTTTATGTATACCTGCATGTGTTTTTACGGTCCTGTACAGCCAAGAAAAATTTCCCTCTGTGATAATAAAGTACTATCTTATCTTAGATCAAAGAGACTTTTCTTGGCCAGCGCATTGGAGAAAAACCATTGGACACTACCTACCAGCCAGTATTTCAGACCATGGAAAACCATCACAAATGGGATAAAGTAGTACAAAATAATTCTATCACCCTATAACTTTCTGCAGTTTAAGCATTCTGTTTTCCCTAGGTAATTTTTAACTTTGTCCTATTTACACTTTTATGCCCTACAATCACTATTCAACTACATGCCCTTGAGAGCAGGAAAAGCAGATCTTTCATGAAAACACTCTCCATCACTCCCTCTCTCTCCCTCACACACTCTCTCTCTTTCTCTCCCTCTCTCTCCCTCACACACCCTCTCTCTCCCTCACACACCCTCTCTCTCCCTCACACACCCTCTCTCTTCCTCACACACACTCTCTCTCCCTCACACACTCTCTCTCTCTCTCTCACGCACGCACACTGAGGTCATGTCACTTCTACACGATGAAGACACAGATCCACCCCACCTAACAGAAAACTACATAAAAATCACGAAAAATCTTAACACCCGCCTCACCTTAAAACCCGTGCCTTTATTTCTGATCATGAGCAGCATGATGGTGAAGAGCCGCTCCGAGTCGATCCTGGGAGTGACCACAAAGACATTGGCCCCCACACCGAACCAGTCGTCCAGCAGGGTCTTCCACAATCGCATGATAAACTCGTGATGCATGATACCCCCGCCGTCGGGAATGCGGTCCAGTAAATCTTGCACCTGAAAGAATAATAATAATAATAATAGATAGCATTTGTAAAGCGCAAATCCCCCCTCAACAGCAAGCTCTATGTGCTTCACAATCTATATTACTACCCCAGCAGACATGAGAGCATTCTTAAACAAACTCAACTGCCTGGGAAGCATACAGTGCAAGCAGCCATTTATAGGTGCTAAAACACTAACAAACTGACAAGATCTTTTGCTGTCTATGGCTGGGTACCCATTTCAACCTGGGTGAAGTGGGGAAAATTCGTGTAAAGTGCCTTTCCCAAGGACACGGCTCAAACTCCCGACCCCGCAACCTCGCGATTACGAGTCCAGTAACCTAACCACTAGGCCACTGAGGCCAGAAGTGTGTCACAACATCTTCACAGTTCGTTACTGTTGTTTCTCAAAAGCTCAATGGGGATGCAAGTGCTAGCATCAATACAAATTGCCTCAACCCCATCCTTAGTTTAGTTTTAGTAAAGGTTTTATGGCACTTGCAACACAATAAGGTCATATGAGCGCCAGGAGATGAGAGGTGTTACAAGAGAGTAACAAACACAAAAAAAGAAAAAGTGGAGATAAGCACGATAGATGTTTGATAGGAAAAAAGAAGCAAACCACACCAGAGCACCCGCCAACCACCCACCAACCTCATCCTACATTGCCAAAAATATGAAGGATTCGAAGAAGCAGGAGGAATGTCATGACAAGAATTTTAAGAAAGACTTGCATTAATTCCATATTTCTTTGCATAGGTGTAGGATAAATGACAAATTAACCATGGATATGGTAAAAAAAACGCTGTACAAAAAGTCTAAAACCAAAGAACAGGGAGGTAAGTTAAGAAACAGAGGATTGTGATATAAATCAACAGGCATGGACAAGACAAGATAAGAGTTGGCTTCCAACAATCAATCTGAGAATAATGTGAAAGATGAAGTTCTGCATATTTTATGAGTTCATAAACGTAAGGATAGAAAACTGCATCTCCCTTCAACATTTAATGGCAACTGAAGAACACTCTCCCTGTCTTTTAAAATAACTGAACAAGGGGCAAAAACTTGACCTTCGATTTTCTCAGAACAGCATTTTTCGGGATAGCCCTTGCGCTTAAAAGCGACTAAATATAAAACAGACTAGTCTTGCTAGACTTGGGTCTCTTAACACACGACCGACTAAAATTGAATAGTCATGAATCTTGAAATAAACATAAGCGACAAGCACACATGTTAAAAAAAAACCGAGAGATATTTCCAGGTCTGGGGGCTCCTTGAGAGAAAAGCACGTTTCACTATTTACAAGGGTCAAAACAGTGCCTAACAGCGCCTAAAATACCCCAATACCCCATCTCTCCTTTTTCAATTATCAACTTGGTGAAGGAAACTACAAGGCAACAATTAAAAAACAAGGTTCCAGTAGATAAAAACTCAGAGAAAAAAAATAGAAAAAAATGACCCACAACAGTTTGACTTTAAACAAAACACCCTTAAACTATAGATATATGTTATTTATAATACATTCTCAAGAAAGAATTCTAAACAAAAAGTAAAGGCAGTCGAAAGTTAAGTAGATTTTCATCCTATATTGAAATGAGAAGAGCATGAGCATTTCAAGCGTGGGGAAATACAATTGTGAAGGACAACAAATAGAGCAACAATGACTTAACTCTTAAAACCTCACCGGATGCTGGGAGCGTCCGATACTTGTGACAACTGTTTTGTTAATTAAATGCTATTTTTTCTTGTTTTGCGGAACTATTCTCGACCCAAGTTTCTTTTAGCAATGACTAATCCTTTGTTTCTGCCATTTAAAAGTTAGAGGCAAGCTTTTGGGGATATAATGAGACACAGTGCGCCAGGTATAGGTGACTGTAGAAAAAACTCGGGGAAACTGTGGAAAAAACTCAGGGTGTAAAGAGTTAAGAGGAACAGAAGGACATAATCTCCGAATGAGAGACTGTCCTCAGAAATTTGGGCATTTGGAAGCTTTGAAGAACCTCTATAAGTAAATGTGACAATGTAGAACTCGATTCCTCATGTCTGATGGCTGTTGTTGTTGTTGTTAGCGATCCAGTAGCATCTGAGCATTAACTCTTCTGCATGATCCCATTCTGTAATATCTGATGGCTAAATAAATGGGATAATGCTTGACTCTCACCTCTTCGTCCTCCTTGTTGAGCTGCAGGTAGCGAGTGACAGAGTTTTCCGAGACAGACCCGCCATCACTTGGGAGCTCAATGGCATCACCATTGCCCACCTCCAGCAAGGCTTCAAACGTGTCGACAAACCACGGCCAATGGTCCTTCCCGCTGACTCTCATCAGTTTTGTTGTTTTGTTGAGCTTAATGGTCACTCCCACGGTGGGCTTGATTTTGATCACATCACCTTTCTCTCTGCATTTGATGTTTGGGTAGTATGTCTTTATTGAAGAAAAGAAAAAAACAAAACAAAACAAAAACGAAACATTATTAATTAGTTTACTACACTCAGGGCTAACAACATACTTATACATCTCTCAAATTTAGTTTTCATTCATGTCATTGTCATATGAAAACTAATAAATATTAAAATATCAGCAATCGCAGTTCAAGATCCCCAAAACCACGTAAAATACAAAAAAAAATAAATAGATAATAATAAATAAATGACACTTTATTGATTCTTGAGAAAAAATTTGGGTTACAAGGGGCTGACTGCTTCTTGTAAGATTGCCAAGTACAGTATAAAACGGATAGCTCGAATTCATTGGGACTGGCCTCGGTAGTTCGTGGGATCTGTCGTTCGAGGGATATTTTACACAGATAAAGAAGAAGAAAAGAAACGGGACTGTAGGCACAGTTTAGTTTTTAGTTCTAGCAGGAGTTTTACGGCACTTGCAACACAATAAGGTCACATAACTGCCGAAGATTAGAAGTGTTGCTAGAGAGTAACAAACCCAAAATAGAAGGAGGGGAGATAAAGAAGATAGATTTTTTTTATAGGCACAGTTTGACGGATGCGTGATTTCGAGTCTTCTGTGTTCCACGCAGCAATGCTTACACTGTATGCCATGCAAAAAGTGCTGATATATGACAGGGTCTTACACTGAGCAGTAGATACAAAATAAATACATCAAATATTACTTAACCCTCTCCGTACGTCGTGTTTTACTATCGTATCCATACGGCGTGGAGCAGGTTTTACTGTATTACATGGCACTCATTATTACATAAAACTTAGACAACAATTTCTCTGCAAACTGCCTCGAGTTATAAGTATACTATACTTACTTTAAAGATCTCCATCCACCAGTTGATGATGCCCCGATAATTCGAGAACACAACGATCTGGTCCCCCTCGTCTACCATGTCGATGTCATGGCTTGTAGGGGTGCCCCAGATCTGGGCCAGCACACGCTTGCGATCTTTCTTTGACATTGGCTGACAGCTGCCGTGTTCCCAGTATACACTTTATGTATGTTCCTAACAAGAAGAGAAAATGAAAAATATTTTCACAATAAACAACAATTACAAAAGCTTGTTGAAGAAATCCCCTGTATGTGTATACTTAAAATAAAATAAATAATAATAAATTACACTTTTATTTGTCCCAGAAGGGCACTTTGGTGTACTATGGCAAACATGCATGACATACATAAATACATAATTATAAATACGTACATGCATTATAAATACATGCATAGATACATACATTAATACACAATATTTCACTAATAAAGAGGCTAATTGCATGGCAAAATCAACAATTAATTATATTATATATGCTAAGAAATAACCTTCAGCTTGAGCTTCTATTGGGGGGGGGGGGGGGGGGGACTACCTTTGGCCCTAAGCAAAAGCACACAGACTTTTTCGAAATTTCATAGACCAAACATTTTTACATTAAAATTACATACAGCATGAACTAACTTTAAATTTAACATTCTTTCCCACTGATGAAAAGCCTATACAAATTACAGTTTGTACATAACTGCCTACCTAAAGGGGAGGACTTCCGAAACAAGTGACCATTGTACTCTACGAAGAAAGATATATAGGGTTAGGGTTACGGTTAGGTTAAGCCTCGGGTTAGAGTTAGGCAGTTAGGCTTAAAGGTTTAAGGCTAGGGATAGGCCAATAGGGTTACAGTAAATGGTTTTGTTTTGGGAAGAGGAATTCCATTTAGAGCAACCACTAAGAGTAGAATAGAGAGTTACGGTTTGGGTTTGAGTTTGGTGTAGGGGTAAGGGTTGGGTCAGGGTTAGGTCTCTTCTTTATTGTGTATGTTGGGGTGGTCACTCGTTACAGAAGTTCCTCCGGGTTTGGGTTAGGGTCAGGGTTAAGGTTAGGTCCCTTCTTCTTTATTGTTTGTAGGGGTGATCTCTTGTCAATGGAAGTCCTTCCATGTAAAATTTATCAAAACGTAAACCTAAACATTTTAGAATCCCCACAAAAAAGTTCTTTCCTTTATATCTCTATCATTAAATTCAATTTTTTTGTTTTAGAAGTAAGAGTTTTACAGCACTTGCAACACAATAATAAGGCAATTTAAATGCTGAAGAATAGATTTTTACTAGAGACAGAGTAACATAGGCCTACACAAAAACGAAAGAGGAGAGATTTTATAAGGACGATAGACGTTATTATATATAAAGGAAATTCATCTTTTTATTTTGCTCTCATAGAAGATCTGCCTCATGCTCAGATATGTTCTAAAAAGCATTTTTTGGGGGTTTATTTTTATCTGCTTTTTACACCATTTTTTACTTCTTAACCCTGGAAGCGTGCAGGCCCTACATAAAGGGAGCGAACCAGGCTACCCGGGCTGACCTACTTCGACCTGGAAGCGTGCAGGCCCTACATAAAGGGAGCGAACCAGGCTACCCGGGCTGACCTACTTCGACCTGGAAGCGCGCAGGCCCTACATAAAGGGAGCGAACCAGGCTACCCGGGCTGACCTACTTTGACCTGGAAGCGCACAGGCCCCACATAAAGGGAGCGAACCAGGCTACCCGGGCCGACCTACTTCAACCTGGAAGCTCGCAGGTCCTCTATAAAGGGCATAGACGCAGACCCTTTTCAATGGAAAATTTCAGTATTCCTTTATACGGAAAATGACGTAGTGAATTACAGGTCAAAGTTAATGCCAAAATTGTTCTCAGCTCAAAAAAAAAAAAAGTTAGAGTTCAGAATAGTGCCGAAAATAGATCTAGTCTCAAATAGGTTTGGCAGGCAACTCAGTTCAGTTTTTTTTACTCGACTTCCGTTTTTGCTTCCGATTTTGTGTATAAATGTCTACGTACATGGTAACCGGGCACCTAGTCTCAGTATCTATGTACATGGTAGCCGGGCACCTAGTCTCAGTATCTACGTACACGGTAACCGGGCACCTAGTCTCAGTATCTACGTACACGGTAACCAGGCACCTAGTCTCTGTATCTACGTACAGGGTAACTGGGCACCTAGTCTCAGTATCTACGTACATGGTAACTGGGCACCTAGTCTCAGTATCTACGTACATGGTAACTGGGCACCTAGTCTCAGTATCTACGTACACGGTAACTGGGCACCTAGTCTCAGTATCTACGTACACGGTAACCGGGCACCTAGTCTCAGTATCTACGTACATGGTAACCGGGCACCTAGTCTCAGTATCTACGTACACATGGTAATAGGGCACATAGTCTCAGTATCTATGTACACGGTAACCGGAAAGAAAATAAATCAATATTTGTCCTGTGCTGTCACTTGGAAAGACAAATGGTGGTGGACGTAATGATGATGCTGTATAGTATAGTGGTGGTGGAAGTAATGATGATGCTGTTGTGGTGGTGGAAAGACCCTGGCCTGAGTTGTCGGCTATCGTGTACTTAGACACTGCCATTGGGTAGATCTAATGAGAGGGCAATCAGGGTTAGGCCTATACTTATAGTATAGGTCGGTGAGTATCACTCCAAACACTTATTCAGTATGCAGAGGTTGGTTGTGCTCGAGGTGCTCTTGTTCAAGGAAACAATAAAGAAAACAATACTTGTATAATAAATGTTTAATCAACACACAACAATTTATCACAAGCCATTAAATCTTGACCGTATTTGGAATACCACGTGAAGTACACAGCCAATCACATCCGTCCAAATACTGAGTGCAGGTGCTCGATTTAACATCGTGTCAATTTATCGGCCTCACTCAACCGTCACCACTTAAAGTTCATCACACAACTCTTCTTGGACGCTCAAACTCAAAGACTGACGTGCCCAGTAAACCAATTTTCTTTTTTAAAAATTCACCTCATCATCATAGTTTATCCACAGAATGCGCAGTAAGTACATATTTCACGGATCGACAAAAAGCGCTGCGCGATCCGCTGATCAATAGAATGCGCAACAATCGATGGATTGTCGTGCATTTCCTCAATCAACCAAATGCGCTGCGCGGTCGATGGATCGCGCAAATCGACAGATCGCGCCCAACATTGGTTCTACACCAAAGTGTAGTAGGCTAAGGCTAGCCTAGATCTAGGCCTACGTCTCATTGAAAACACGCCAAGTTGGTACCATAGCTCTAGACTAGATGCTCATCCAATGAAATTAGTTGAGAACAAATTGACCCATTATACACACATGTATTCATGTAGGCCTATAGGCTAATGCTAAAGATTAGTGTTGTTTTCAGACTTGACAAAGCTTCACTCGGTGGCAATTGACGCTACCTTGACAAAAAGTCAATTTTTGCCAATTGCCACCTCGTCACTCGGTGGCAATTGACGCTACCTTTTTTTTAAGGAAGTGGCTATTCTCACCTGGGGTGAGAATAGAAATACGATCGACCTCTCACCCCGGGTGAGACTTGCCACCGTAGGCTATTCTCACCCGGTGTAAAACAAGACCTGTTTTTCCTAATTTCGGAATACTTTCTATCAATGTGGATGATCAAATGGATAAAGGCAAAGAAAAGATTACGTTATAGCACAAAAGTAAGCTAATTGTATCGACTACAAAGATGCTATGGCTATTTCACTTTTCGAATCGAGCCAAACTACGGGGGTCGCCATTTTGTTTTGCCTGGAAGTTCTCGCAAGATCTACTCCTCCCCTCTTCTCTCTCTCTGTCTCTTTCTGAATACTGTCTATCGATGTGGACGATCAAATTGACCAAATCAAAGTTTAAAAATGATGTTAAAACACAAAAGTAAATTAATTTGGTCGTCTACAAAGATGCTACGGCTATTTAACTTTTCGAATCGAGCCGAACTACGCGAGTCGCCATTTTTGCCCGGAAGTTCTCGCGCTACTCCTCTCTCTCTCTCCACTGCCCACAGACAAAATTGTTTGCTTTTATTTTAGTAGGCTAACAGTAGTAATGGAACGTTTCTTCATGGCACAGAATTCTACAATTTTTCTGTTATCACAGTGTAGAATTCTGTGGTTTAGGGTGAACGCAAAATTGGTTGGCCTAGATCTAGAGTAGGCCCGCATCACCGCGCTACTGTTTTGGTGCGCAACCCCCGGTCTCCTGCTTTGTTTTGGATAAGAACAGCGAAAACGAGGTCATTTTCTGTGAGCATGCGCAGAATGCAGCTTATTTCACTTTCGTTTTGGAGGTTCCTGTCAACACACGTGATTCTACGGTGTCGGAAAGTTTTGCCCCTTCATATTAATGGTTTTCGTAACCGGTATCGATCAATTTACTAAGCGCTTGAGTAGTCGATTATTTAGCACATCTAGCTAATCTAGCTCTAATGTATCGTAGAATGTATACTAGAATCGATAAATACTATCGCAGGCTGCTTCTTAATGCCCAGGAACGTGCTAGATAGGGTTGCGCACTGAAGCGGACCAAATTTGGGCAGTCCGTTTCGTGCGCAATATCGGCTTTTTTGCTATTTGGCATTGATAGTGTGGCTTCTAGGCCCTTTGTTTGTTTTACTTATTAAGTTATTTCTTTATGACCTGCATTGTGCACTGAAACAGACTGTTTTCCTTCCATTTGGATGCATTATATTGCCATTGGAAGATGATAAGTTAATGTATTCATGTCAAAATTAATTAATATGGAAATATAATCTCCAAAATGTTCAATTTCTTCTTTTCATGTCTTTTTCTTCTTCTTTTTTGCCCTTTTCCTTAAAGAATACTAGTCTAGGTCTAGTCTAATTCTTGTTTTCTTCTTTCACTTCCTTGTGTCCACAGCACCTTTCTTTTTCAATTTCTTCTTTTCACGTCTTTTTCTTCTTCTTTTTTGTCCTTTTCCTTCTAAAATACTAGTCTAGGTATAGTCTTATTCTTGTTTTCTTCTTTCCCCTTCTTGTGTCCACAGCACCTTTCTTTTTATCCATTATCAAAACACATACACAAGGTGTAAGGAAATCTCCTGTCAGGGGGCGCACAGCTCCCAAAAAGAACACGCCTAATTGACCTTGGCCTTCCATTATGGTCAGTACAGGAACTTCTTGCAAGGAAAAGAAGACAAAGCAAGGATAGAGAAAGATGAAAAGTGTCAGAAAAGAGCTAGATCTAGATCTAGAGCTGTAAACATGGTACTATTGCGCACCCAACAAGACGATATGTTGCACCAAACCAGAAACCTTGCGCACCAAACCAGACACACGTTACCAAACAAACACCACCACAAAATATAGAAATTTTAAACTGCTGTTACAGTAATGCGCTACACCGTATAGAGAGGAAGTTTTTCTAACTTCTGGTGAAAAAATCATGAAGATCGACCTGTAACTTCCAGAGATATCCACAAAAGATTGCTTACTGTATATCGCACCACAGGATGTACTCTAGGCTATAACGGTGAACGCCCACCGGGTGAGAATAGCCAAAAGACTTGCCTGCGCTATTCTCACCCTTTAACTTATATTAAGCCTCCTACACTACGGAACTGATCGACTAAAAATGGGCTAACAACACAACACTAACAGTACTCCTCTGCGCTACTTGGACCTGGCAGTAGAATCTAGATCTTTTTTCCTAAGGCCACCTCTATTCTCACCCGGGGTGAGAATAGTGCTGGCGAGTCTTTTGGCTATTCTCACCCGGTGCGCGTTCACCGTTAGCCTAGATCTAGGCCAACAAATTTTGCGTTCACCCTAAACCACAGAATTCTACACAGTGATAACAGAAAAATTGTAGAATTCTGTGCTGTGAACAAACGTTCCATTACAACTGTAGCCTACTAAAACTAAAAGCGTACAATTGTCTGTGGGCAGTGGAGAGAGAGAGTGAGAGAGAGAAAGAGAGAGAACAAAACAAAATGGCGACCCGACCCGCGTAGTTCGGCTCGATTTGAAAAGTATTTATAGCCGTAGCATCTTTGTAGACAACCAAATTAATTTACGTTTGTGTTTTAACATCATTTTTTAACTTTGTTTTGGTCAATTTGATCGTCCACACCGATAGACAGTATTCAGAAAGAGACAGAGAGAGAGAGAAGAGGGGAGGAGTAGATCTTGCGAGAACTTCCAGGCGGGTGAGAATAGCCACTTTCTTTTCCTAAACCATTTAAAAACTGAGAATAAATCCTACTCCCTAGAGGTTGAGATCAAGACGTAAAGAGCTCACTTTGAGTACGTTGACTATGGTCTCTTTCGTGTTACACTGCGTCTCAGGTCTCACTCAACAATCAACACAAATCGCCATTTTGTTTCACAACAATGAAATCAAGTGTTACCAAAAATTTCATTGGTAGATGCTGGCCGTCTTGTCCAATCAAATCTACTCGCACAAAGCTGATCACAAAAACAAATAAAAACATTGCGGTGTCACATCAATCCAAATAGCCGTCATAATATTATTGATTCGCCTGCCATCGTTCTCCTCATGAAATTTTAATAATTTTACAGATATGTAGATCTAAATGTAACCAAAAAAAAACCCCAATTAATAAATGAAATAAGCTGGCTATACCTACTGTAATTTTATTCTTTTGTAATGTCAATTCTCTGCAATTAAAACAGTTTAACTTAAAGAGCAGTTTGATTTTCTTTTGTTTTTAGACATTGGAAAAATAATTTTATAATAGTCTCAGATCTTGAGCAACTGACGAGTTATGAAAAAGTGTTCGATTCTCAACGTGAAATTTGAAATAATTGGGAATCGCTTCAAACATGACTAGGGGAGTCTACATTTCTGTGAGGCTAGTCATTAACTTTGTCAAACCATTAGAATGAAGAACTTTGATAGGTAAAAAAACACGTCTTCACCGCTCATTGAACCCGGAAGAGAGTCTCCTACCCTTTTCAGTAAATCACAAACGATAACTGTGTAACAAATCAACGATTAGGTCTACCATCATTATGTCTCAAGGCTGATAAGATGTTTTCCAAATAAATTTCGTTTGTTGAAAATATTGATGGTGCTCTGACCTATCTGATCACAATTGTGACGACGTCATTATGGCCAGAGATACAAAGAAAAGCATCAAGGACTTCATTGATTATGTCACTACGCTGGAAAAGGAGGAAGACCCTGAGGGGAACGGTTTTAACAAAGAATACCGGGTAAGGTCCTTTTTCAGAAAGGATTAAGGGAAAGAAGGATGTTTATTTGAAAGATTAAATATGTAACTTCCGTGCAGACATATTTTAAGTCTGCTATTACTATTATTATTATCTTGACTGCAGCGTTGTTATAGTTTGCATTTACGTAGGCATATTATTGACCTTCTTACTTCTATTCAATGTGATCATGATCTGCTTTTCAGCGAATGTTTCCTTTACTTAATTTAAATAAAATGACTTTGACTTTTTTTGTTTTCTTCATTATTAACTTGCCATTGACAAATATACATCTAGCTGGATAGACTATAAACCTAGATTAGTACTTTTTAAAAATAATGGTTAATTTTTAAGGGAGGACTTCCGTAACGAGCGACCACTATGAGACAGAGCAGAATTGAGGGCTTGGGGTAGGGGTAAGGGTAGGGTTAGGGTTAGGTCTAGGCCTCTTGTTTATTGTGTTTGATGGGGTGGTCGCTCGTTACGGAAGTCCTTCCTTTTTAAGGCAAGTTAAAGTCATTATTAGGCCTTAGAATCTAGATTCCCCAAGGCCAAGGTGTCTTGGTGAAATCAGGTGCTCGTCAAAATAATGAAATCCAAGAAAGAGGCATTTTTCCACTAGTTTGGCAATTTTTATTGAAAGTTTGTTTTTTGGCCTAACACTTTTTATGTTCGTATGAATACACATTTCCATTTTATTCTAAAACTTTTCAAAACCTTGTTTAAAGGCAATATAATTTTCAGCTTTTGATTCAAGGACTCTTGCTATTGAAGTTACCAAACTTAAGTAGCCATTTTCTCGCTAATTATGCTTCTGAAACAGGGCGACCCCACCCCCGTCAATCGCAAATAACTTGACGTCTATTCAAGATAAAAATTGTTTTCGTCGAAGGCACGGCAAATGAACAAGGAAGTGTCTACGTGTACACGGTAACCAGGCACATAGTAGTCTCAGTATCTACGTACACGGTAACCAGGTACTTAGTTTCGGGGGCCCCTTGAGCTAGGTGCACGGTAACTGCTTCGTTCCCTTCATGACCTTGACTCCTTTCATTTTTCCCCAGCTTTTTGTGTGTGATGAGCGGAATGAAAGCATTTAAAGCACAACGAGACCATTCTATAGCCAGTTTCCCATTATTTATGGTCAAAATCCCAAAAATAACAAGAAAATAACTGTCTTTGTTGGAAGCTATCTTTTCCTCGGTATTGTTGCTTAAATTGTGGTGTCCATCGTACCTATAGGCCTCTATAGAACTGGTGAAGTGGAAGTGTGCATTTGCCTGAGCATCAACAATCGCAATTCAATGACTGAGGAATCACACACTACACCCTCTCCACATCTTTTATTTTTTAGCCTAACAGCCTAGGCATAGACCTATGTCACATCACTTTTGGAGTGGCTAACATAACGCGTCTCTCCACACCATCTCTCTCTGCCGCCTGCCCTACCTCACTCATCACTGGACTGGCCTATCACAACACCGCACCGCTGACTGCCTGTTTGGAGCCCTTCTGCAGCCCCCCCCATCGCACAACCCCCTTCCCCTAGCTAGGGCTCGCTCAATCTCTCCCGCTGTATCCAAGTTTGGGACTTTCCTTGCCCCGCTAAACCCGAGCATATAAGTAATTGAGTTTACATAGAAAAAAAGGGAATTCCTGTAAAGTCCCGCTGTAGGGATGGTCCGGCTTCAGCGGTGCCGCTGTAGTCATGTTCTACTGTACCAGGAATGTTTAAGTAGTAAAAAATAGGCTTACAAATGCCTACCTTTGGAGATCATCCTTGACCTTGACCATGATCATGGGGTCAGATGGAGTAGTCGTGCATCTATATTTACACAAGGTGTCTATGACTTTGAACTTGGACAAAGAAAAAAAAAGGCAGCTGAAATGGCCATTGTCAAACAACGTGACCTCACACAATGCACACACTGGAGAATGTCAAAGTTCACACAGTGCACACGCAACACGGCGAGTCGCACAACACAATATTTCTGTGTAGAAAGAGGGTGAACCTTCCGGTTATCATGTACGTAGACTTGTAGACTCTGAGACTATGTGCCTGGTTACCGAATGCGTAGACACTCCCAATGAACAAATAATGCCCAAAAATTGACGAGCGCCTGATTCCACTGCATCGTGAAACATATTTGTTTTGTTGGCCAGAAACGAGCAGAACTAGAGCTCCATGTTTATTTTTTTCTTGAACTTGAATAGAAGGCCTCTAGTCTAGTTTATGAAAATTAAAGATGATCTTTGGACTTATTTCCAGATTCAAACATTTTATTTGATTTTGTAGAAATAGGGTGTATTCAACTACCATGTAGCATATATTTTGAGATAACTATTTTTTTGTAAAGTTCTGAGAAGTAGGCCTATTGGGGGGGAGGGGGGAGGGAAGAGGGGGTGCTTGCCATTATTGCCAATCTATATTTTCTCTAGGCTGTGCAACTGCAAGACTCAAAATATACTCTCCTAGAGGGTGTTTTGTCTAATTTCGAAGACATATTGGCCAAGAATAAAAAATGCGGGCTCTCATGGCGTAGAGGTTATGGTGTTCGCCTCTCATTCAATAGGTCCTGGGTTTGAAAGTAGCGACGGGGATGGAAAAATTTTCTTCTCTAAAATTGTCTCCTTTCACCTCCTTTCCTGCTCTCTAGGAATGTTCTGTAGTCTGCTTTTGTCTCCACTTTCTGCCCCCACCCCCTCACCTCCTTTGCCCCCTCCTCTGGGCTCCTGAGTCTTTCTGCAGCCTTTCAACTGCTTCTCCTTGGCTCCTTGTCTTTCAGTCACACCCCTGATCTTATGATAGGAAAGGTCTACACATAGTCTTCTCAGACTAGAGCGAAAAATCTCTGAGGTTCTGTGTGCAAGTTGCGCACATTAAAGATTCCTTGGTGGTCTAAAATCGATAAGAGTAGGCTTCAGCCGCCACTGGGCAAAATTCAAAATTTCCTACCCATTGAAAATGTTTAATGTGTCCCGCGCTATCTGCTGTCATTAGACTATTAGACTATGTTGTTGTTCTTTTCCAGCTGATTCATGAGTTCCAAGTCAGAAAACGCAGGGAGAATGCTTTCAAAATGGATACTGGCAAACTTTACAATAACTTGAAGAAAAACAGATACAAAGATATTTTACCATGTAAGTTGAAACTTTACAGTGTGGTAGCTTATATATATGCTCATTATATATTTTTTGTTTTGTTTTGGTTTGTAAATTTGTTTTTCATACTCTCACTTTTCTCTTTTATTGAAATCATATAATTTTCCATCTTTAAGAAAAGAAAAATTTCTAAAATAACATCCTCCATTTGTTGAAAAATGTTTCATGAATGTGATCTCAATTTTGAGGTCTGTTGCAGAAGAAGTGTTTTCTTTTCAACATTACGATCGTTATGATTAATCTCAGTACATTTTTCCATCCAATGTAGTGGAGTACAAATTTTGTGTATCTTAAGTAAAAATCGTTGATTTTACAGAACAGGGAAACTTACTTCTCGGATAGATTACATATTTTATATAAAAAAAAGAACAGGCATGCATACGTCCCTTGTAAAGAAACTTAATAGAAGGGAAATCTAATCTATGCTTGGATTTGCAGATGGCTCAGTTTGTATCATATTACACGCCATATAAAGTGGGGATAGCCCATTTTGACTTCCCCAGCGGAGCGTTCTAATCTTCAACTAGGGTTGTTTTGAAAGTTTTTTTTACGGCTGGTATGGAATTGTTTTAGACTTTAGTTCATTTCTGTTGGTGATGCTCGATAAGCTCAGCTGCCCCGCTTCTTACATACTTATAATGGATCAGCTATTGTAAAAATGTTTACCCCATAACCATACTTATTTATACTTTTATTTATTTTTCAGAGAGAAGTTAATTTCTTTATGTATGATGTCGTAGGAAAACCAAGGCATTGTCACAAAAACCACTTCGTGTGATCAGTAGAGCTCTATATTTTGTTACTGTCAATGCTTTGTTAACCTGTGGTACACTTTGAGTGTTCATTGTCTTTTCCGTGGTCATCATATACCACCATTTTTATTCTTGTTTTCACCACAGAATTTGAAATAGTCCTTATTTTCACTTTGCTATTCAGCCTTATCGGTCGGATGCTGAAGCTCCTTACTTTTCTCTCTCATTTACCTTTTCTAGATGATGAACACAGAGTTATTTTGACTGAAGTAGAAGGTGAGGAGGAGTCTGATTACATCAATGCCAGCAAACTCATGGTGAGATTAACTATTCATTGTAGGGGGTAGGCGGGTGCTCTGGTGTGGTTTGCTTCTTTCTTTAATTAATATCAAACATCTATCGTCTTTATCTCCCCTCCTTCTTTTTTGTGTTTGTTACTCTCTCGTAACACCTCTAATCTTATATATAACCTTTTATATATAACCTTTTTGTGTTGCAAGTGCCATAAAACACTTACTAAGAACTAACTATTCATTTGCTTTTTGAATGAGAAATGATTTGGCTTCTTGATTGTCATTAAGTATGTGGAAAACCAAATTAAGGGTACAGAATAGTCTGTAGAAAAGTAAGCAGGACATGTTGTGTCTTTCAGACTCTTCAAACATCAACATTTACTTTTCTTCAGTATGTTTAAATTCAGATCCTTTGTTTCTTTCAGCATGAAATGATTATATAATTAATTGTCATTGGTCTCAACAGTCCGCTATTTAGCGGATTTCAGCTACCGCCATTTCCTCCGCTAAACTCCGCTACCGCAACAGTGGGCCAACCAGAAAGAGAGTTGTTGGGAGCAGGGTGACAACCAGGCCCCGGGGATTAAAAATAAATCGCCGAGACCCAGGAAAATACATAAAAGATCTCGAATATTTTAAAACCAAATCCAGTTACGTCTTTAAGTTCATTTCTGCCGGTCGCGATTGTGATATTAATTAGACTCTGAGAGTACGTTTCACGCGAACTGGCGGCTTTAGCGGCAAGCGGAATTGTGTCACCAATGCTCGACTGGAAAATCAAGATCTACTTTTGCTTTCGTTACCACCCTGAAATTTGTCAATAATTGTCTGATAACGCAACGTTTATTGTAACAGGCAGGTTCGGCATTACAAACGTGGCGTCGCCATGAAAATAAATCAATATTTGTCACTTTGCTGTCACTTGTGGGGGCAAAAAAAAAAAGAAAAGAAAAGAAAGTTATACAAGCGTCTTGTCGGGCTCTCCATTGTGACCGGTCAATGAACCTGCGCGCGTTCTGAGCGCTGCGAAGTACAGGACTCAGGAATGGGGGGGGGGGGGGGGGGGGGGTATTATTGATTCTTTTAAGAGACGCACTCGGGGATAGGGGGAGGGCTGGACGCAACACCAGAGGACAAAAAACTGAAACTGGAAATAAATGTTTAATGTATAGAATTTTGATTACTACTTCAGCTCTCTGCAAAGTAAATTGTGTGTTGGTGCGGGCCTTGTGTGAAATTGGGAACCGTCATAACTTGTAAGCGTGTTGTGGAACTTAGGGGCCTAAGTGTTCGCGCTTCATTGGATTGGTGACAGTAATTAGATCTCTGCTATATTTTAGCTTTCTGTTCAAGATTCGCAGATTTTCAGTATCATCGCATATTGCCCTCCCACAGTTCTTACACCTCTCACACTGAATAGGTCTACTTGGGCTACTCTACTCTACTTTGAGTTTGAGCATTAATTTTTGTCTTTCACGTTTATTATATAGGCCTATATATATGATATGAATCATGACAGTCGATATTCTGGTTCTAGGCTCAAAACGAGATTAAATTTTATATAGTTTATATACACAGGCGAATATATGATGAAGGGAAATGTAAATAAGTCGCACAAGACCCCAGGCACCGCCACTTTCTGTACGTAATCAAGATTGTTAATATTTGGTACGTGAATCTTACTTGAAATTATCTCCCAATCCTCAAATTGGTGTGAAATAACCTTGCTTTGATAAATTGATGGTTTTTATTTCAGCATTCTAGGGTTCAATAGTATAACCATAATCATGGATGTTTCGCGAAAATGGGCTTCTGTGGCGATCAACCGGAAAGTTCCTCCTTTTTTAGAATTCTGAGTTGAGAGCCATGAATGTTGATTCTGTACTTTTACTTTTAGTTCAAGCCAAGGACAAATTTGAAAGTTTTAAAGTGATCCTTGGTTCAAACCTATAATAAGGACAGTGATACTTTTATGAAGCATTCTACTTTTGTGTTTTATGTCATCTCAGGGTGTCCATACTGCATCTGTGGAAGATGTAGATAGAATAGGCTACATTCACTTTCGGAGAGGGAAGGTTTTTTTTCTGGGGTGTGTCTATTTGTCTGCAAGGATGTTGTATCCCACTCAGCTCAAGTTGGCCCAGCAGGCAGGGTCAAAGCAACCTGCCTTTTAAATTATCTCATTTGTGTCGAGGGGGGCGTAAAACATTTACAATTGGTTGCTTTTAAGCACAAGGGGGCTATCCCGAAAAATCAAGTTGTTTGGAGAAAATCGAAGGTAAAGTTTTTGGACCCTTGTTCAATTTCTTTAAAAGACAAGGAGAGTTTTCTCAATAACCAACCAAATATACACACCAATGAAATCAAGCTTCTCCTATAGGTAGGGTAATGCCCACTTTTGGTGTAGGTCAAGATTTCTGGAAACCACCGATATCTTACTCTGTTTGTCCTTAAAAGCGACCAATTACTGCTACAGGGGTGTCCTTTCCAAATGTCAATACTAACTACTTCAATATGTATTCAAATTCAGGGGCTTTGTTTCTTTCAGTGTGAAATGATAAAGCATATTGTTGATTTTGTAATTTAGCTTTAAGCTCAAACTTGGGATAAACTGAGTTTTATTAAACATTTCATTGAGTGTTTGATGTTGTATCAGGGCGTCCGTTTGGCATCTGTGATGTAACGGTTGTTAGGTTCTTTTCCGTTGCATGCAGAAGATGCAAGTTCCAATCCCAAGAGTGGAAGGTTTTTATGGAATGTTCACCCTTTTTTGCCGGGATACTGTATCTCAATTATCCTGGGTTGGTCACAACAGGCAGGTTTTAAAGCAGCCTTTCTCTTAAATTGTCTAAATAGTATTGATGAGGGGTGTTGTACACTTTCAATTGGTCACTTTTAAGCACAAGGGGGCTATCCCAAAAAATGCTGTTTTGAAAAAACTGAAGGTAAAGTTTTTGCCCCTTGTTCAGTTTCTTTAAAAGACAAGGAGAGTTTTCTCTATAACCGAACAAATATACACACCAATGAAACCAGACTTCTCTTATAGGTAAGGCAATGTCCACTTTTGGTGAAGGTCAAGATTTCTGGAAACCCCCAAAATTTGGGTTAGCCGGCTTGTCCTTAAAAGCGACCAATTACAATCTTAAGACAAGATAAGATAATATTTTATTATCCCAGTGGGAAAATTTTCTTGGCTGTACAGGACTGTAAAAACACATGCAGGTATACGTAGAAATTTAAATTTTATACATAATTTTCAGGGTGTGCGGGGCACAGGTGGCTACATAGCCAGTCAGGGTCCCCTGGCGGCCACGGTCACTGACTACTGGCGCATGGCCTGGGAGTACAAGGTGGAGATCATCTTCATGGCCTGTCGTATTGTGGAGCAGGGCAAGGTGAGAGCATTGTGGAGGATGCAGCCTCTTTTAACCCTATCCGTACGCCCTGGGGTGATTTTGTACCCCTGGGGTTATATTCTTCACATTTTAGAATACTTCTAGTACGAAGATCTTTTTGATACTTTCAGTATTTCTCAAAAAATTATTTTGACAGACTGCTATGCAAAGCGTATGGATCGGATTAACGAGTAAATTTCCTCTTTGAAAGTGGTGGCACAGAGTTCCCCGCGTCGTATGGATACGATAGTAAAACGTGACGTATGGATAGGGTTAACCCTTCAAGCCCCAGCCATTTTTGTGCTCCACTTCCTAACCCCAGTCCCAGCCAGTACAGCGGTATTTCAGAAAAAGAGGCATGCATTCTAAAAAGCGATGTAGCATCTTAATAATGAGTTTTTGATAGTAACATATAACAATGTTTAACACCTGAGGCAATAACGTGACTCTGAAAATTATCATTTCCGGTCACCTGGCGCAGATCTGCACTAGGCCGAAGAAGTCTGTTGCAGTCACTCTCCTGGCTGGGTGACCAGATGGGGTATTTTGTACTGTTAGCTGTGTGACTGCAAAGTGTTAATGGTAAATGGAACAAATATGAAAATTGAAATTTAATTAGGTTCACTGCCATTTTAAAAAATGCACAAATTCTGTACCCCACGAAACCCCACGAGTATAGGATCTTGGGACAGTGGCAGGTGTAAGCGCTGCGGAAAATATATGTGCATGGGGCTGGAAGGGTTTCGTTTCGTTTTAGTTTTAGTTTTCGCTCGTTTTACAGCATTACAGCACAAACAGTCATAAAAATGCCATAGATTAGAGGTCTTATTGGAGAGTACTATACAAACAAAGAAAAAAAGGAAGAAATCATCCAAATTTGGCTTAGTGTTTTTTTAGTACCTGCTATAATGTTTTATTAGGCTTGCCAGCTGTTTGGAATTTTGCGAGACAGTCCACATTTCTTCAACAAGAAATTAGAGAGTCTTATCACATAACTACACTATTACCAGTCCCACTTAATGTAATTGTGTTTGTTATTATAAGAAATGTAATCTGTTATTAAGGTGGGTGTCACAGATTGGGTGTTGAGAAAGGTGGCAAGCATGATCTATGTATCTGCCCAACAATCTGATATGGTCAGTAACAGAATATACACTTGCTGTACTCAAAGAACTTGTCTAAGTGAAGCATACTTCTTAGTCATGCACAACTTTAAAAAATCCTTTATAAAGGGACAATTTGAAAAAGGTGTGGCAAGCATGTTATATGTATCTGTGCCCAGCAATTTGATATGGTCTGTAGCAGAATATACACTATTATTTACTTGCTGTACTCAAATAATTTCTCTAAGTGAAACATACTTCTTACTCATGTGTAACTTTAAAAAAATCCTTTTTATGGGGACTTTTTTTTAAACTTCCAGTTTTCACTTGTAAATTAGCCATTGTTGTTTGCTTGCCCTCTCTCCCAAAGTCCCCAAAGTTTACTGCTATTTCTGTCACGCAATACGGGGCTGTCAATTGAATTGACTTCTTAATAGCTGTTGTAGCCACAAGTTTTAGCCCTTGGAGTCAATAGTCTTGGGCTGCTTTTTCTTTCCTCATCCTTACTGTCATCATTTTCCTCTACTTCTTTTGTATGTTTGTCAAACTCTTGTGACCCGCTATTTCCGGGGTGCCTTGGTAGTCGAAGCAGACTTTGTGCTGTTGAAGCTAGAAAGGTGAGCAGAGTAAGCCTGATTCCCTGTGTAAAGACTTCTCTGTTGACATCCACCCCTTGGTGCTCACATGACCGTATGCAATTGCGAATGTCGTAAAACTTCTACTAAAAAAAAAAAATTTGTTTTTTTAAAAAGTTACTTGTGGCCTATCAAGTCAAAACTTGACTCTTTTCCTCATTGCTGTTGCACAGATCAAGTGTAAACAATACTGGAATGACCAGGACAAGTCAGATGAGTTTGGAGACATAACGGTATTCACGGTAAGTTCTGTGATGTCTCGTCTGTCTCCTCAGTGGGGCATGTTGTTTGGTACAGCAGAAGAAAAATAAAGTTGGGTTTAGGTTGGGTTTTTTGTTCTTTTCTTTTGGTCTGGATCCCGATCAGATTATGATGTAGACTGTTAGCAGACGGGCAATGGAATGGATCCTGAAGAGGTTGGGGGGGAGCAGAGATCGACACAATCCGACTGTAGTGACCCCAACACTGAGAGCAAGGATTGATTTCTTTTAGGGTCTTTTTTTTGTCAGGGGAGGGGCGAGGTGTGTTTAAATCTTTGAATCCAGTGTCTGTGGTCTAGTGGTTAGGTGCTTCGCCGTGGCAGGCAGGAGACGTAAGTTTAATTGGTCGCTTTTAAGCACAAGGGGGCTATCCCCTTGTTCAGTTTTTTTAAAAACAAGGACAGTTTTCTCTAAAACCAAACAAATATACACACCAATAAAACCAAACTTCTCCTATAGGTAGGGCAATGCCCAATTTTGGTGCAGGTCAAGATTTCTGGAAACCTCCGAAATCTGGGTTAGCCCGCTTGTCCTTAAAAGCGACCAATTTCAGTGTGGGGAGAATTTTTACCAAGATCCTCTGTCTGTCTGCTGGGGCAGGCAGGGTGGAAGCAGTCCACATACTTAATGATTTACTTTAATATTGTGTCAATGAGAGATAAAAGCATTAACAGTTTCAATTAAAAATTTGAAATTCAGAAGAAAAAAAAGGATTTGGAAGCTTCTGTTTGTCTTTATTGAACTCCGTGGGAAATTCAGGGTTATAGGGACATGTTTTGTACTTAATAGATAAGCAAAGGGTCACACATTACAAGAAATCACAAAATCTCGCCCTACTTTCTAAGTCGGCAAGCTATTTTACAAATACACCATTGTCCATTGTCTCCATACAGCGCCTTCTTTTTAATTTCTAGTAAATGTCTCACTCAAGGAAGCGCGCTAGTCACTGCTCATCCAGTTGCCAGCAAGGAAATATATTTTTAAAAATTTTATCTAAGCTACACAAGAATTTTATCCAAGCAAGCACATTCCTGATATCTGATAACGAAGAAGACGGGGTATGTTGGATTGTCGCTTTTGCTTTGAAGCTGTTTCTGTACCAGAATTGTGAAGACTTCTCGTTGAGAGAAAAATAAAGACTAATACAATTATGAAAGAGAATATGTGACTTATTAAGAGACCATAGTTTTTGCTGTGTTATTTTGCCTTTTTTGGGGGGAGGGCCATTCACAGATAAGTTATTAGGTTTTTAAAAAGTTTGAATATGATGTGCAAAAAAGTTGTTGTCTTTTGTCAATGATATTTGTTGTGTTCAGGAGAGTGAAGAAGAAATTAGCACCTTCGTCATCAAGAGAAAAATAAAGA
Source organism: Aplysia californica (assembly GCF_000002075.1). Classification (NCBI taxonomy): domain Eukaryota; kingdom Metazoa; phylum Mollusca; class Gastropoda; order Aplysiida; family Aplysiidae; genus Aplysia; species Aplysia californica. Next base: position 902,998 of record NW_004797412.1, read on the forward strand.
CTAATACAATTATTTAAGAGAATATGTGACTTATTAAGAGACTATGGTGTTTGCTGTGGTATTTTGCCTTTTTTTTAATGGCCATTCTTGGATAAGTTACTAGGTTTTAAAAAAACTTGAATATGATGTGCCAAAAGTTGTTATCTCTAGTCAATGATATTTGTTGTGTTCAGGAGAGTGAAGAAAAAATCAGCACCGACTTCATCAAGAGAAAAATAAAGACTAATACAATTATTTAAGAGAATATGTGACTTGTTGTTGTTGTTGTTGTTGTTATTGATCCAGCAACAGCTGGGCTCTCGCCCTTCTGTCCAATGCCATGTACTGATAAGTGCAGGTTTGCTGCAGTTGCTGTAATGTTCCATAGAGTGTGCTGTCAATGTTAGGTCTCGGAGGGAGAAGTGTGGCTCTGATATCTTTTAGGGCTGTGCAGTGGAACAGGTGATGATCCAGTCTCATATGCATAGTCACACAAGGGACACTTTGGGAGAAGTTCCGGGTTTATTCTGTTCAGGTGGAAGTTGAGCTGTATATGTTCTGTTTGTATGTGACTTATTAAGAGACTATTTTCTCTTGTCAATGATATTTGGTCACCTTTAAGCACATGGGGGCTATCCCGAAAAATGCTGTTTTGAGAAAATCGAAGGTAAAGTTTTTTGCCTCAAGTTCAGTTTCATTACAAAACAAGGAGAGTTTTCACTATAACCAAACAAATATACACACCAAAGACACTAAACTTCTCCTATAGGTAAGGCAATGTCCACTTTTGGAGAAGGTCAAGATTTCTGGAAACCCCCATAATCTGGGTTAGCCCGCTTGTCCTTAAAAGCGACCATTTGTTGTGTTCAGGAGAGTGAAGAAGAAATCAGCACGGACTTCATCAAGAGACTGTTTGTGGTGAGCCGAGGCGACGAACAACGACGTGTGGTTCAGTTCCACTACTCCGGATGGCCGGATCACGGCATCCCCAGAGATCCGGCTCACATCAGAGACCTGATCGGCATCATGCGACAAGCTCGTCAGAACGACAGCGCTCCGCTGTTAGTTCACTGCAGGTGAGGAGACTAGGTGGATACTCCCTAATGTTTTATTCCTCGCCCCATTCTTATTTAACTTTTTATCTCCAGTGGCTCGCAGTCAGAACTGCTTTGCCCGTAAACCGCTGGCAACAGCTCGGGCACATTCCTTTACAACGACTACGACATCAGATTACTTTTCGGCAGTAAGGTCTCTTTTATAGAAAGTTAATTCATTAGATGAAGAATTATCGAAATAGGTGGACTTGTTTTGATTTTATGAACCATTTAGTGACGTTTTTTGTCATTTTTAGATTTAGTACCAAAAAAGGGGCCCAACGCAGTGGGTTTACCCTCCCCGGACATAAAGAGTTAAGTCAAAGGTGTTGTGTGTATCTGCTAGAGCTGTCGTTGAAGTTTTCTACAGTTGTATTTTTCTTCAGTTTTGTAAGGAAAAGGTTTTATTTCTGTTGGCGTTAGCGTTGGACAGGGCATAATAGCCTTGTCATAACAGGTGTAAATATTTTGAGCTTATTTTATTTTTGTATTCTTCAGTGCTGGCTGTGGCAGAACGGGTGCTATCATTGCCATTGACTTTGTGTGGACACTTTTAGAGGAAGGGGTAAGTCTGATGTTAACCCTTTGAGCCATGACTCTGCTGACTCTAGAACACCCCCTGCCTGGCCTCGTCGGCCATTTTAACCCTATCCGTACGTCAACTTTTACTACCGTATCCATACGACGTGGTGAACTCTGTGCCACCACTTTCCAAAGAGGAAATTTACTCTTTGATTCGACCTGTATGCTTTGCAAAGCAGTCTGTCAAAATGATTTTTTTGAGAAATTGTGAAAGTTTCAAAGAGATCTTCTCAGTAGAAGTATTGTAAAATGTGAAGAATACAACACGGGGGGAACAAAATGACCCCAGGGCGTACGGACAGGGTCAAAGGGCAGGCAACAACAAGCACACTATGAAAGTTGAATATTTATGTTTCTGATTGATTGTGTCTGATGGCAGGAAATGTGCTTCAATTTTGCCTCTGGTCTGCCACTGGTCGGACATATGTGAGGCAGCGTGGTGAAATCAGGCACTCGGCAAAATAATGAAATCCGAAAAATCAGCATTTTTCTTCCAGTTTGGAAATTTTTTTTCTCAAATTTTTGCTTTTTGGCTCAACATCTTGTACGTCCATTCAAAAACACTTTTATGTGTGGATTTTTATGGAAAAACGTTGATTAATGGCACAAAAAGTGTAAAATTGCAGTTTCCAAGGATTCTGATGCTATGGAAGTCACCAAACTTTGGTGGCCATTTTCTCGATAATTTTACTTCTGAAACCAGGCTACCCCACCTCCTTCAATCGTCAATATCTCAACTTCTATTCAAGATAAATGGATATTTTTTCCCCTAGAAGGCAAGGCAAATGAACAACCTTTAAGTTGACACCTATAACGCCACATGCCCAAAAATTGAAGAGCGCCTGATTCCACCGTGTCATGACACATATGTGTCTACTGTGTCCTTAAAGACTTTATGTGTCGGTGAGAGTGTTAGATTCTTTCAATTGAAGGGTCTTCTAAAAGATCTTTTTTCTTAGACACATGTGTTGGCTGGGCCATATTTATATCTCCTTTTTGTTTTGTATTTTCCGTACACATTTCATTTTCTCCTCAAATATGCGTTTGTTTCTAGTTCATCTTTCTAACTTGTAACTTTTCTTGTTCTTGTTCTCAGAGGTTTGATGAAACTTTCAGTCTTTATGAGCTCATCTGCAACTTCCGCGAACAACGCATGTCCATAGTACAGACTGCAGTAAGTGAACACCTTAACTAACTCTGCGGGTGGTTGGCAAGTGCTCTGGTGTGGTTTGCTCCTTGTTTCCCTTCAAACATCTATCATCCTTATCTCTCCTCCTTCTGTTTTGTGTTTGTTACTCTCTTGTAACACTTCTAATCTTCGACACTTATATGACCTTATTGTGTTGCAAATGTCGTAAAACTTCTCTGCCTCTACAATTTTAGAAGATTCTTTTGTACTTGCAGTTTTTTAACCTTACAGACAATCTGCAGCAAACAAACTCAGAGGTCTCTTGACAAAATTCAAAATCAAGCTGTACGATTTATCTCCGGAGCTTTGAGATCCACTCCGACTGCAGCTTGTGAAATCCACACGAACCTGGAACCCTTGGACTTGCGGAGAGAGGCAGCAGTTGTGGAGATGAGTGAGCGCTACAAAAGACTAGAGAAAACCCACCCAAACAGGAAAATAATTGAACAGAGACGACCGAAGAAACGGATTCATGGAAGATCAATACTTGACACAGCCACTGAACTAGCAGAAAAACACCATCTTCCATGTAACAGAGAAATGCTGAAACCCTTAAGACCAGAACTCCCCCCAAACACTAACATCAAGAATGCCAACATCAAAACTTCCCTCATAAAAGAGACAGTGAAAAAAGATGTGACCCAGTAGAACTGAAGACAACAGCTCTGATGACAATTGACTCCTACCCTGGTGATTCAATTCATATTTACACAGACGGGTCAGCCTTCAAGGGAACTATAAACGCAGGCTTTGGAGTAAGAATTGAACATCCTGACAAAACATGTGAAGAGCTATTTGATGCATGTGGTACTTCTTGTACAAATTACGAGGCTGAGGCCATCGCCATTGAAGCAGCAATCCTCCACCTGACCAACATTTTCATAATACATCCAAACAAAATCAAGAACACTATTATCTTCACAGACGGAAAGTCAGTACTCCAAGCTTTGGAAAACTTGAATTTCGAAAGCCCAGCCTGCCTATCCGTGGCTCAAACAATCAACACCTTCCTACAGACCTATGCCGTCGACCTGACACTACAGTGGATACCTGGCCACAGCAACATCCCAGGAAAGGACAGAGCAGACACCCTTGCCAAAAAGGGAGCATCACAAACACAACCTCACAACCCAGTATCACAACAGACAGCCAAGAACATCATCAAATGCAACACCAGGGAACAGTGGCTGAATGGATGGGCAATGGGCAAAACTGGAAGAACTGTATTTGCACACATGACAGCCCCCAACTCTAAAGATGCACTAAATTCCCTAAGTAGAAGAGAACAAGCCACGATCTTTCGCCTACGAACACAACACATACCACTAAATTCTTACCTTAATAGGATCCGCAAGGATACCCCACCCGACTGCCCGTTGTGCGACTGCCTGGATGAAACAGTATCACACCACCTCTTTAACTGCCCAGCACTTTGTGACCTGCGTAGAAACTACCTACCTGCCTCCCCAGACATTGGAAATACTCTATACAGCGACAAAGCACAGCTGATTGAAACCTGCAAATTCTTTGCCATATCAACAGACCGAAGGGCTAGAACCCAAATGGCCGCTGGATGGGAAAAGTAAAGTAAAGTAAAAGTACTTGCAGTTTGTTAGTGCTTGGTTATTGAGATGTGGTGATAAGTGAGTGTTTATTATATTCAGTGCTTTAGGCCATTGGCCCACATCTCATAAAAGACACATATTTACAACAGAGACTTTCGCGGCAACAGCATAAATTAAAGATGACATATATTTCCACAACATTTTAAGTTCGATTACGATGTGTTAAAGGATACTGGTGGGTGGTTGGTGGGTGCTCTGGTGTGGTTTGCTTGTCTTGTAACACCTCTAATCTTCTGGCGCTCATATGACCTTATGCAGTTGTGAGCGCCGTAAAACCTCTACTAAAACTTACCCTAAAAGGATACTGTGACCTTCAGTCTTTCAGCGTTCCGTGTTTCCTCTTCACGGTTTCTTCGTTTTTGTCATACATTGCAGCATGACTGAAGTAAATGTATTGTATAGCGCTCTGTGTTTGATGCCCACTTGGCTGTGACCCGCCTATATAATTATGCTTTTAAATTGGCCAGACAAAGCCATACTCCCCGGGGGCGGTGCTACTGACCGAAGTGTCTGTAGGGGACATTAACATCTCGAGTTCTTATGCACAGGAGAATTGTAATTGTAAATGGGCTGATTCATCAATATCATGCTCATAACTGTGCCTGATCTGCAACAGGGAACTGCTGCTTTTTCTTTCCTAATCCTTACTATTGTCATTTTCCTCTACTTCTTTTGTATGTTTGTCTCACTCTTGTGACCCGCTATTTCTGGGGTGCCTTGATAGCCAAAGCAGACGTTGTGCTGTTGAAGCTAGAGAGGTGAGCAGAGTAAGTCTGATTCCCTGTAAGGATTTCTCTGTTGACATCCATCCCTTTGCGCTCATATGACCTTATGTATTTACGAGCGCTGTAAAACCTCTACTAAAACAAACAAGACAGAACAATGATCAGGTTTGCGTTTCATCTTCGTGCTGGCGCAATGACATAACTCAGAGCTGTGCCAAAATGTAATTGAACTTTTATTTTGTTTGGTGGTACTATATAGATAGATATATATATATATATAGATAGATAGATAGATAGATAGATAGATAGATAGATAGATACTTTCTATCTTGCAGTTTAAGGTCATCAGCTGACAAAAAGACATTTTTTTTTACCCTCTATGAAACTTAAAACAGTGGGTGAAAGGGCATTTAAATATCAAGGCCCCAAGATCTAGAATGCTTTGCCGAGTACTTTAAGAGAGATCAAATCTTTTGATTCATTCTAATGTCAGCTGAAGACATTTCTGTTTTTTAGATTAATAAGATGAATATTTGGAGTGATTTTCTTTTAGTCAGACCACAACGTTATGTTACTGTTGTACGTTGTACTGTATTGTACAGCGCTCAGAGCCTGTGTACTTTTATCAGGGTTCAGTGCTATATAAATGTCATTTATTATTATTATTATTGTTATTATTATAATAATAATAATAATAATTATTCTTATTATTTTTATTATATTTATCTTTTGGAAAAACCAAAAAAAAAAATGTGCTGGCTGTCACATAAGAAACATGCATGGCAAGTTTTACCATTATTAGATAATAAATAGTCTAATTAAACAGTTTTTTCCATTTATCTCAAAAGTAGCAAGAATCAAATGTGCCATTTTGCTTGCGCAGTGACAATTTATTTGTGAAGAGTGCAAGGTGTAAATGCACCAAACATTAGACAAGTCGCGACCTCAGTACTCTCTTGTCATATCTCAATTTTTAATAACAGCGAAAACAGTTCATAACAAAGCATGAGCTGAAGAAGAAGTCATATTTTCACTGTTTAAACAAATGAAGGTACGACAAGAAAGCAATGGGGTCACGAAGTGCTAAGTCGATTTTATCTTCTTTTTTTTTTTAAGAAAGTAAAAAAAAAAACCCCAAAATCTCTGCTATAAATTAGTTTCCGTCTTATGCTGAAGAGGTTTGCTCATTTTCTTGATTGGAATGTTGTTGTATACTCCATTTGGTCGCTTTTAAGCACAATGGGGCTATCTCGAAAAATGCTGTTTTGAGAAAATTGAAGGTAAAGTTTTTGCCCCTTGTTCAGTTTTTTTAAAATACTAGGAGAGTTTTCTCTGTAACCAAACAAATATACCCACCAATGAAACCAAACTTCTCCTATAGGTGGAGCAATGCCCACTTTTGGTGTAGCTCAAGAATTCTTGAAACCCCCGAAATCAGGGTTAGCCCGCTTGTGTTTAAAAGCGACTATTTGTCCAACTGTGCTGGCAGTGACATTATAATAATGTGAACATTTCTTTCTTTTTCGTGTCCTGCAGGAGCAGTATGCACTTGTGAACCAAGTCCTGCGCTCTCTCTGTGAGGAATGGGTGGCCAAAATGGCTTCCCACACCTATGAGAATGTGGAGATAGAAGGACAGGTACGTCACACAAATTTGTACCGTACGTGTTTTCAAATCATGTTTCCTTGATATACTTGTACCTTTTTTGAAGTTGAGAGTTGGTGGGTGCCCTGGTGTGGTTTGCTTCTTCTTTCCTATCAAACGTCTATCGTCGTTATCTTCCCTCCTTCTTTTTTTGTGTTTGTTACTCTCTTGTAATACCTTTAATCTTCGGCACTTATATGATCTTATTGTGTTGCAGGTGCCATATGACCTTATTATATTGCAAGTGCCGTAAAACACTTACTAAAACTAAGCAGCTGTGTGTTAGTTAGCTTCATGTTTTCATGGTTGCTGCCCCTTATGTGAAATTTTATCTGACTTGTTCATGTGGGTGGTTGGCGGGTGCTCTGATGTGGTTTGCTTCTTCTTTCCTTTCAAACGTCTATCGTCCTTATCTCCCCTTCTTCTTTTTTATGTTTGTTACTCTCTTGTAACACCTCTAATCTTCTGGCGCTCATAGGACCTTGCCTTATGCAGTTGCGAGTGCCGTAAAACCTCTAGTAAAAACAAAAAACTAACTTGTTCATACATGAGGCAGGGTGATGAAATCAGACGCTTGTCAAAATAATGAAATCAAAGAAAACGTAATTTTTCTTACTGTTTTTGTTGTTGTTGTTGTTGTTGTTGTTGTTGTTTTTGTTTTTTTCATGATTTGACTAGAGCTAAATCCAATCTGTAATATGCATACTGACTTCATCTCTGATTTTTGAAAAATACTCACTCTTGTTGTTTCTTTGTGTCTACAGGATTATGCCAATGTTGGATCCAAAGAAAACGGAGAAGGTAAGTGTGAGGACTGCTTCTCTCAGTAGCACTTTTCACAGCTCCGCTCTTTCTTAACCCTGTCCGTGCGTCGTGTTTTACTATCGTATCCATACGACATGGGGAACTGAACTCTGTGCCACCACTGTCCAAAGAGGAAATTTACTCGTTAATCCGATCCGTGCGCTTTGCATTTCTAAAATTTCTAAAATTTGAAGAATACTGCCCCGGGGGTACAAAATGACCCCAGGGCGTACGGATAGAGTTAATAATGTAGATCGTTTTCCTAGCGCCTACTCCCCTTAGAGGGTGCGGTGGCGGAGCGGTTAATGTGCTCATCTCCGAAGTGGAAAGTCCGAGTTCGATCCTCGGTTTGGACACAGATTTTTTTCACCCCCTCCCTCCCACCCAGCAGTAATGGGTACCTGACTTCGAGTTGGGGAAGTAAAGGCGCCGTGGAAAGGAACTGGCCACCCTACCACAATATGCCGAAGGCCCAGGAAGTTGTCTCACTAACAAGGCAATCCCGTATGTCCGGATCGGATGCGGGAACAACTTTACTTTTTACTGCCCTGTGCACCCAGCTCTAGATTTGTTTGAGTACAGCACTGCTGATTAGAGTTGGGTTGCGAGCGCGAGAACGGAACTGAACCGCCACTCTTCCCTATGGAACGCGATTCGCGATTCACTTCAGCAGAACGCGGAACAGTATCGCCTTCCGATTCCCGATTGACTCCCCTGTCGCTGTCACCACCTTGTGGCTTGTTTGTAACCTACTGCTGGGTCGCGAGTCGAGTCACGAGCACAGGAATGGAACGGAACACTTAGTATGGCTCCCCTTAGTTTACAAAAGATGGCATAGTCCAACCCCCCCTATTAAAACGAAATGAACGGGTTCCAACCAATAGACAGAAGGAATTTCATGGAGCCATTGTTTTAGTTTAACGAATCATGGGGGGGGGGGAATTTTATGGGGTCGCTAACTGAGGTCAGTATAGCAGCGCCACTACAGCGACTGTCTTGTGTTGTTTCCGCTGGGCTTTCTGAAGGTGTGTCCCATCCATCACCACTTTTTTTAGTCCTATTTCTATTTTAACCCTTCCTGCCCCATGCGCGTATATTTTCAGCGGAGCTTGTACCTCCCACCGTCCCTAGAGCGTATATGCTCAGTTTCGGGGGGTACCGAATTTGTGCATTTCTCGAAATTAGCTTACCTAATTAAACGTTAATTTTCATATTTGTTCTTTTACCTTTAAACATTGCTAGATGTTATTATCTAACCTTCATTACAAAGATACTCCTTGACTTTTTAGAATGCATGCCTCTTTTTCTGAAATACATTTGTATTGGCTGGGACTGGGGTTAGGGAGTGTACAAAAATAGCTGGGGCTGGAAGGGTTAAAAAATTATATGTGTCACGCACGGTGTAGTGGAATCAGGCACTCGTCAATTTTTGGGCATGTGGAGATTTTGGTATCAGTTGAAAGCTTATTCATTTGCCTTGTTTTCATAGCAAAATAGTACCCGTCTGTCTTGAACAGAAGTCGAGATATTTGCGGTTGAAGGAGGTAGGGTCGCTTGTTTTCAGTGGTAAAATTAATGAGAAAATGGCCCCCAAAGTTTGGTTCCTTCAATAGCTTCAGAGTCCTTGAAAACTGAAAAACTGCTTATTTTGTGCCTTTAATCAACATTTTTCTGTAACATTCACCTGGAAAAGTGTTTTTATATGGACATAAAAGGTGTGGAGGGAAAAATAAAAAATTCGACAAAAATTGCCAGACTGGCGGGAAAATGTCTGTTTCTTCGTTTTTATTATTTATTTTGTAATTATTTTATAATTTTTTATCCAGCTCCTGAAACATGGGTTGCTGGTGCCTCTATAAATAAAATATTGATGGTCAAGGTCAAGGCCAGCGCCTGATATCACCGCGCTGCCTCACATGTAATCTTGTACAATTTTGTCTGTGTGTACAGAGGAGGAGCACATCTACATGGACGGCGGCTCGCTGCAGGCTGAGAGGGAGGCAGGGGCAACAACAACGAGTCGAAGCCCATCGCAGCCTTTGGTGGTGGATCCTGAGGCTCCGGCAGAAAGTGCCCCGCCCCCACCACCGACACCCCCTGGGCCGGGGCCAGAGATCATAGAGGTGAACAGACCCAAGGCCAAAGTGACCACCTCCAACGCTGGGACGTACGAAAACGTCAAACTGCTCTCGGAGCCGAAAATGCGCGCGCCGGCCCCTCCCCCTCCCGGGTCGGAGGCTGAGGGCGCGGTGCAGCACAGGACGGTCATTCAGATCGGCTCTCCCAGCGGCACCCCTAAGCAGCAGGCCAGCGGCGCGGCAGGGGGTAAGAAAACGTTTGCACCCTCTCCCCCCTCTTCTTCTTCTTCTCCTCCTCCTCCTCCTTCCTCCTCTCAGAACAACGACAGGCTACAGGAGGAGGGGGTACACTCAATTGACTCCTCCTCTTCCTCACCTCCACTCAGATCTGCTCCTCCCCCTCCTCGTCCTCCTCCTCCTGTCTCTCAGTCTACCTCCTCCCACCCTCCTCCCTCCTCCTCTTCCTCCTGCGCCAGCGGCCCTGCTTCACATGCTAACCCCAGCTCACCCGCTAGATCTGCCTCTAACAACTCCACTACTACAGCTTCGACTAACTGTAGCAGTAGCGCAAAGACCACCAGTAGTAGCACTTCAACAGCGAAATCGGAAGCTTTCCGGCTTCCTCAGGGAGTTATCACCAGACTTTAATCACACACGACCGGGACATCAACATCCTGTAGCCATAGATAAGCAGAGCGTTCTGTAAAACTTTGTAAGTTATGTATAGAAATGCATGAACCTGATTGATTGATTGATTGATTGATTATCTTATTGTAGTTGGATTCAGAGCTTGAAATGATTGTTTTATGAATCATTATTATTATAGTTATTATAGGCATCTTGCTGTCTAGACCATCAGACGTTTTTTTTTTTTTACTTCTTGGATATTATTCTTCAGCAAATAATATGGTGTTTGCCTGCATGTCGTGAAATTTTTTTCTCTTGCGGAATGCGATATTCATTGTAATCCAACCTGTACACTATTCTACGGATACTGCAAATGAACTTGTTTGTTGTAGTCATTTACCCTTTGCAACTTGAAGTACGGATGCACCTGGTGTACCCTGAGATTATTTACACCTTCCCTTTTGTTTGTGGCCTCAGGGTTGTGTTATTCCTTTCACCAACTTTCTCATCAATTCCCCCCCCCCCCCCTCCCTTAATGTTGTTTTTTTTTTTTAAATGATGTCTATTTGCTTGGCTTGTTACTTATCTCTCTTTTTTAAAATTTTGCTTGCCACCGTGAGACTCTAGTCGCGCAGAATGAAGAATACCGGTTGTCGTAGAATATGTGCGGCACTTGTCCCCACAAAGTCAGCTGTTCCTTGAAGATTGAAGCCAGGACTTCTTTTTTTATCGACCCTGCTATCTATATCACGACCTCGGTGCTTTCTTGTCATATCTCCATGTTTTTAAACAGTGAAAACAGTTCATAACAAAGAGTGAGCTTAAGAAGAAGACGCACTTTCAATGTTTTAAAAAAAAATGGAGATACGACAAGAAAGCATTGAGGTCGCGATATGTGCGGACGGCTTTTATTTTTCACAAGTTTATATATATATATATATATCTATAACGTAGTGCAATTCTATTTCGGCTGTCTTCCCTGCTAGCTGTCTATATTTCTTGACCACTTTGAAACGTTGTAGGGGCTGATATTTCTATGTACACCCCGCGTGAGTCATTCCTGTTTGCCATTTGCTCACGTGAAGAAATGATTCTGTGTTTGTCTGTACGTCGTCATGTCTTCTTACTGGTTTACGTCAGAATAATTTGCATGTATGGGTACTGATACGTTGTGTTATGAATTTGGGATGTCAATGATCCTGGTTTTGGTTTTTTGTTTGTTTGTTTCGGGTTTTTTTTTACACTCTCAACACTTCATGTTTGAGCACAAGGTACCTTCACAGAAAGAAACCAGATTGGGCTGGGATGAGTTTGCACAGCTAGGCAGAAGAATAAAAGTATGTATTAAACGATCCCCGCTGTTTTATGCACACAAAAAATCTAAAATTATGCAAACTGAGCCCAAAAATGTGAAATTATGTGATTCTGTTAATTTAAACAAAGAATGATAAAGAAAAATAATCAGAAATTATGAAAAAAATGATCAAATTTTTCTAAATTATGCCGGGTGCATAAAATCCTGCAGACAGATTAAAAGGTCTGAGAATTGATAACAAAATGCATTTTTCGTAACATCCCCCCAAAAACCACCCACTAGTATTAGACAGATCAAGAAGACCCGACTTACATCTATGGGCATGAGGAAAAACTGTTCCCATCTGTAGTCCCTTGTGCTCTGATCGTGTTCTCGGTGACTAAATCCTTCTCATCATATCTGTTGATAAACCAACGCGCTGTCTCCTGTTTGCTGTGGTAGTTTATTAATAGAAATGAAGGATGGGTGGTTGATGGCTGTTTAAGTGTGATGTGCTCCATCTTCTTCTTCAGTTTTTTCTTTTATCCGAGCATATTTGGTTGCTTTTGAGGACCAGTGGGCTAACCAAGTTTAATCTCCTCGGGGCTATCCCAGATTTTGGAGGTTTCCAGAAATCATGACCTACTCCGAAAGTGGGCATTGCCCTACCTATAGGAGAAGTTTGGTTTCATTGGTGTGTATATTTGTTGTTTGGTTAGAGAGAAAACTCTCCTTGTCTTTTAAAGATACTGAACAAGGAGTCCAAAAACTTTTCCTTCGATTTTCTCAAAACTGCTTATTTCGGGATAGCCCTCTTGTGCTTAAAAGCGACCATGTATACGTAGCTAGTGCTTGGCCCTTTGTCTCTGGTGACTGGTGCTCACTTTCCACTTGATACACACCCCCATCTGTGTCACTCACTGTACTGTGTGTATACGGCTTCAGTCGTTTTGTTTTATAGCTGGGATTTTTTTTGTGTAAAATGTTTTGGGTTGTTGTTTTTTTTTCTCTTGCATGTTTAAAAATTAACTCTTTCTGAATTCAATATTCACATCATAAGGAACTTGGTTGATTTTGTATTCATGTGTGACATTGTTATAGCCCGACATATCTGCAAAGAAAACCCAGCACAAGGAAAATGTTGTATAATTTATATTTGTTGTGGACAACGAAGCAAACTTTTTGTTGCTAATTATTGTGCTTTCCTCGCTTTCAACTTTAAGTGGTTTTCGTTAATCTGATTTTTGTTTTCGAGAATGTGATTTACGCTTTCTGTTTTTTCTGTGTTATTTGTAGTACTTTGAATGAAGATTTTTGCTTAGGCGACGTGTAGTAATGGCATGAGAGGATACGATAACTCAGCTTGTGCAGTGCAGAGTAGTGCTGGGCGGTTAGGTTCCCGATTATTGAAAGCTAGGAATCGTAGGAATCGACTCCGAACCCAATTACTAACTTTATAATGATGTGATTTCTTCCAGTGATCACGTTGTTGGCTCCGAACATCTTCAGGATTTAGATAACCTTGATTTTGGAACACTATGAAGCATCAACTTTCATTTTTCAAAAATTAATTCTGAAAGCAAAAGAAGATTTTAATAATTTTAGAGTAACTGGTAAGCGTTGGTTTACGTAAAAAGGAGCCGGAACTTTACTTCCTCAGCAAAATCAGCATTAATCTTGGGAATCGGTTCCAAAATCGATTCTTCGCCCAGCTCTAGAACAGAGTGGCTCATAACATTGTGGCGATTTGTCTCGTGTGTCACTGTGCCCATGGTTGGGTCCGGTGTGCACAAGTCTCGTGGCAGATATCTTTAGTTTTAGTAGAGGTTTTACGCCACTCGCTACTGAGTAAGGTCATCTGAGCACCTGAAGATTAGAGCTGTTACAAGAGAGTAACAAACATAAAAAAAGAAGAAGGGGAGATAAGGACGATAGATGTTTGATAGGAAAGAAGAAGCAAACCACCCCAGAGCACCCGCCAACCACCCATGGGAGATATCTAAGCAGCTAATAGGTTCAACGCCACAGCTGTTACAAAGCATATTATTGTATTGTTGTGTTTGATTATGTCAATGTCTAGCTGATGTAGGTCTGATAAAATTATGGTTTTATGCTTGGTGTGGCTGGGGACATGATTTTATTTTTTTTTTAAATTTTGGTAAGTGTTTTACGGCGCTCGCAACTCTATAAGGTCATGAGCGCGTGGGACACACTGAACATTTTCAGTTCGTAGGAAATTTGGAATTTTGCGCGGGTGGCGGCGGAAGCCTACTCTTATCGATTTTGGACCACGAAGGGATCTTCAACATACGCAACTTGCACACGGGACCTTCGAGATTTTTCGCCCTTGTCCGAGAAGGCTAGGTGTAGATCTTTCCTATCAGAATATCAGGGGTGTGTGTGAAAGACAGCTGTAAGAAGGAGCCAAAGAGTAGCAGTAGAAAGACTGCAGAAAGAGTCAGGAGCCCAGAAAAGTTAAAGGTTTTATGCCTAACAACATTTTTTTCTCTCTGGATTTCAGCGTTAATTTTTAAAGGGACCCGTTGCTCCTTTTAAAAGAGATGTTTTTTAAAATAATTTTTTGAAGTTGGAACGTAATATTCCAATGTTATGAGTCACTCTGTCTGCCTGTAAAAATTGTTGAAACGTTTATGATTTCTTTGATTTGGCTCAGTGTTGCTTTTTGTGCAGATTATTTCTTGTTTGTTTGTTTGTTTGTCGTTGTTGTTTTGGGGGGGGGAAGGGGGGGGGGAGTGTAGAACAGCAATTACGTCAAAGGAAATTTACAATATTTCAACTGATTTTTCAGTTCTTGTTTTATATGAATCTGGTTTTAATTTTTGCTTAATACCGTTTGTATGCCGTATGTAAATGAGAGTGTTCGAAGAGTCATTGGAAGGAGCTACTTGTTCTTCAGTGCTTGGCTTCCTGCTCTATACTACTATTACTAATACAAGTAGGAATGTGCCGGTAAGACAAATCAGTAGGTGAAAGAAAGCAAAGACAAAAAAATCATTTTTTTGAAAATCTTTATTTATTTTTTTGTGTAGGCTACCCGCTCAGGGCAGTTGATTCTAAGAAGCTTCTAAAGAAGTGAGTGCTTGACTAGGCTTGTGCTTGTTTTTTTTAAAATCATATTTATTTTGCTGTGTCTGTTGTGGGGATGTTTTACCTGCTATGGCAGATACTGTGTTTTATCAAAGATCGTGTATAACAAGATAGTTCACTCCTGTCTTTGAACTTTGAGTTGAGCCAATTAAAAAGATGTCCTCAAAATTAGGTGAAGCCCTCTTCGAAAAAGTGCGGACTTTGCGATCAGTGTGAAAAACAATGAAAGTGAAACTAACAAACGGTGCTATTCTTATTCTTCTTTTGGAGAAACGAAAGAGAGCTTCAAAACAAAGACTGCAACGCCTTCTGAAGCAATGCGCGGACGGACTTCCGCGGACACTTTTTTTTGGCTGAGTGAACTATCTTGTTATGTAGGATCTTTGGCTGAGTGAACTATCTTGTTATGTAGGATCTTTGGCTGAGTGCACAATCTTGTTATGTAGGATCTTTGGTGTTATTTCTCTCCTGCTCACCGCCCTGGTTGCTGATTTAGTGGCTCCTGGGTTGTTGTTTTTAAAATCGGTTTATTTTTGTCGATGTTAAATTTTTAGTGAAATTTTACTGGCGTGATAAAATGTTGCTCAAAAACTATTTCACTACATCGATGTAATGATTGAGGGGTGATTTTTCTCAATTGCTTCGTTTGGGAAAACTTTTTAACGAATTTTTCTGTGTTTTAATTTTTTTTCATGCATTCCTAACATTCGAATTTCATCACAATTGACTTATTCCTACCTCCTTTCTCTCTTACTCTTTGTGATCGTCATAAGAATTAGATTGTTTTGTAATATTTCCTGTGTTCTTCGTCCTCAATTGTTTTTTTAATGTCTAAAGTAGAGAAACCACCAGATATTTGCTGTGACTATTGCGAAAATACTCTCCAAACATGTTTGTTTTGTGGACAGAGCCATATATAGTTTAAGGGTCGCCAGACTTGTCAGTATAATGACTACAACGAGTATTTTGCTACTACTTGATGTGTCTTGTGGTCCAAAGAAAGTTCTTGTCAAAGGATTAACCACTCATCTTCGTAAAGAGACGGGTTTATTTGAGTGTCTTTTTGTTGTATGTCCTACCTGTATGATGTGCTTTTTTATAGAGTAAAAGAACGTTTGGATAATAACAAACGAACAATGTTGTGCTACTAATGAGAAAATATATTATTATTGTATATTATGTATAAGACGGTTACTGTGATTTTTATACATAACCATAGATATGGGGTATATAGAAGCGGAACCAATTACTGAATACAGGAAAAAGAGGCTAAAACAGCACGTGGACATGGATGGCTGGTGCCTCTATCAATAAATCATTGATGGTCAGGTCAGACATAACATAGCGAGGAGGGAAACGTCTTCTCCGGTACGTAAGGTGTGGCCTGCAGGCTTTAGTATGAACACCTTCACCCTGGTCTATAGTATATTCACAACTACCAACGACTGGAGATATTATATATGGACGGGGGGTTTTTTTGTTTGGTTTTTTTTGTGTGTTTTTTAAAAATATTGCTTGACCATGCTTTGATTTTTTTATAACAATTTTTTTTAAAATATTTTTTTTTGGGGGAGGGGGGTGGAGGAGTGAATCGACTGATCTAAGAAGAAGCTGTAGAGAAAAAATGTCTAGAATGTTTCATCTTGGGGGGAGTGAAAGAAGATAAAACAAACGGGAAAACAATCATAGGAAAGGAAATTATGATGTCAAACTTTCAGTCTAAAAAAGACGCATCTTTTCACGCTGGGTTTTTTTAAAATAAAAGTTTTTTGTTATAATGAGGTGTGTTGATGTGTTATATATAACAGAACTCGCGGTAAACGTCGTATTGCTGAGGGGAGAAGCTTAAGATTGGAACAATGAAGGATTCGCAGTTTTTGCCTGTGTATTCAGAATTCTTTACGATGATTTTCCCAAAAAAAAATTTTAAAATGTTTTCATCCGTGATATTAACGACTGTGTTTTTGCTTTGAGTGCAATAAGCAAATTCCCAGACAACTTACCTTTTTACTGCGTGAACTCCCAGAGTAAGGGCAAGGAACAGCGGTGGCCGAGCAACGTTTTGTCCAGAAGTATACTTTATGTCACAGATTTAAGCTGTTACGCTTTACTAATCAAGATTTGATTAATGTTTTAGAACGTTTTTAATTTTCATTATTTTCTTTTATAATATTTTTTTTTACTTACTTAAGCGGAATATGCTTAGCATGTATTTACAACTTGCATATTATACCCTAGGTAATACATGTATTATACTTTATAGCATACAAAATGTAATTGAAAATCCACATGTTTTTTTGGTGTTTTAAAAAAAAAAAAATTTCTTTTTCGTTTTATCGATGTTCTGTAGGCAGAAGGCATTGTTTTCAGAAGCGTGGAGTTTCTGGGTTTTAAAAAAAATGTTTGTCCTATTTACAGGATCAGGCGTCATGATGTACTCTGTGTTTGTGTGTGTGTTAATGTGTGTGTTAATGTGGGGTGTTGTTAGTACTGGGAGGGAAGGGTGGGTAATGGAGAGGGGATGACAGGAAGGGGGGGAGACCAGAGGGAGAGGCTAACAGGGAGAGGATAACAGGGGGAGAGGGGATAATATAGGGAAAGGGGATAACAGGGGGAGAGGGGATAATATAGGGAAAGGGGATAACAGGGGGAGAGGGGATAATATAGGGAAAGGGGATAACAGGGGGAGAGGGGAGAGGGAATTACAGAGGGGAGATAATAGGGATGGCCCCACTCTAAAACAAATAACCACATTCACCAAATGTTATATTTTTACTTTTTACTTTGCCAGTGCTTTGTACTCTGTCGACCATTTACATGCTTTGTTTTTGTTTGTTTTTAAATTTGTATTTTGTTTTAATTAATTTTTTTACACACATTCCGAGATGAACCCTGCTAAAAATAAGAAGGTTGTATCATGTTCTTTTGTTGTTGTGTGAGACAGAATTGAACAACAGCATAACTACACGTCCTGCCATTATAATTCTGGCCTGTGCATACTCAAGTTAACCATATCCGTATGCCCTGGGATCATTTTGTACCCCCGGGGTTGTATTCTTCACATTTTAGATACTTCTTGTACGAAGATCTCTTTGAAACTTTCAGTATTTCTCAAAAAAACTATTTTGACAGACTACTCTATGCAAAACGTACGGGTCGGATTAACGAGTAAATTTCCTCTTTGGAAAGTGATGGCACAGAGTTCCCCAGGTTGTATGGATACGATAGTAAAACACGACGTACGGCACGGATTGGGTTAAATTACCGCTATTCCCCTACTGTAGACATTGGCTTTGTGATTTGGACCGGAAATTTCCCCAGTGTGGACCTAGTCTGTAGAAGTAAGACCATCTAGTGCTGGTAGTTTTATCCGAGGCCGATAAACTACAGACTTCAGCATAAGTTAAGGACCACCTTGGCAGACAGCGCTGATTTTTAAAAATAATCCAACGAAAAATAAAGAGCGCAAGGAATGTTTAAAACTTTTGCTCTGAAAGTGTTAATGGGTTAACAATGCGTACTGCAAAGCTTCCTTTAGGGACAAAACCACCACGTGCAGCACGGAAATCCTCGGGGAATTTTAGCCAATTTTGCAAGTGGTTCTTAACTTATGTTGACGTCTGCAGTGGGCTTATGGTCAGTCTCATATGGAAGCAAAGGTTCTTCTATGTATGGGGCCCACTGAGATATGGTTCACTTCTTTTGTTTATAAATGTGCCAGTTGTAATGGGGATGAGGTTAGGAAAACATTTGGAAACAAAAGGGATTATTTACCAAACAAAATTCTCTGGGTTTTTTAATTAAAATTACGGGAATGAGCGCAGATTACCCTCCCTTTGCTGATGTGTGTTTGACTCCAGTTTGTCAATAAATGGTCGCTTTTAAGGACAAGCAGGCTAACCCAGATTTTGAGGGTTTCTAGAAATCTTGACCTACACCAAAAGTGGGCATTGCCCTACCTATAGGAGAAGTTTGATTTCATTGGTGTGTATATTTGTTTGGTCATAGAGAAAACTCTCCTTTTCTTTTAAAGAAAGAAAACAAGTGGCAAAAACATTACCTTTGATTTTCTCAAAACAGCATTTTTCGGGATAGCCCCCTTGTTCTTAAAAGCAACCAAGTAGTGTTGTTGTGGTCCGTCTTTTAGGAACGCTATCATTAGCTTAGGTCATGTCAAAGTATGGTTTTTACTTTGAGCTCGACTTTTGTTTCTTTCTTGACATGCAATTGTAAAGGGTTTTTTTTTGGTTATTCAGGTTTTTTTGTTGTTGTTTTTATTTTGGTATGTGAACTGATTTTTCTCCCACCACCTCCACAATGTTATCTACTGTGAGACTAGTGAGAGTACTAATACCGATAGGATGTGATGTTTGTGAGGCAGCGTGGTGACTTCAGGTGCTCGTCAGGATAATGAAATTGGAGGCATTCTTCTGCTAGTTTGGAAATTTTTATCAAATTAAAAAAAAAATTTTTTACTTAACCTCTTTTATTTCCATATAAAAACACATTTTCATGTGGATTTTACTACTGAAAAACATTCATAAAAGGCTCAGAATATGCCATTTTTTCACTTTCCAAAGACGCTTTAGCTATTGGAGTTACCAAACTTTGGCGGCCATTTTCTGGCTAATTTCAACGTTGAAACCAGACGACCTCACTTCGTTCAATCGCAAATATCTTGTGTTCTATTCAAGATGAATGGATATTTATTTTTCATTAGAAACAAAGCAAATAAATCAGCTTTCAAATGATACCAATAATTCCACATGCCCAAAAATTGATGAGCGCCTGATTCCACCGCACTGTGACTCATTTATATAACATATGCAGAGTATGTGTCCCTGGAATATGGGAGTAAAGAAACGGAGGACGAAACAAAAAAGCTTTGAAGGATTTTTGTAACTTGCACTATCTGTGCTCTCCTATGTTGTAATGCCATCCTTTCAACAAACTGTTACATGTATTACAATTTACTCACTCTCGGTTTTGAAACAAAGAGATGTGAGATGTATTTTACCACAGTTTTGCACTGGAATTGCTTTTCCAATTGTTACATTTTTTGAAGACTCAGGTCTATTTTTGGTGATAGCTGGTGCTCAAACTGGATTGTTGACTGTTACCACCACGGTTCCCCACGACTTACACAAGGTCACAGTGATTCCACATGCTGAGCTCAGGATTGATGAGTCAGCTCCTTTTGCTAAAAGTTTGTTTGTTTGTTTTTTGTTTTGCTCTTTTAAAGACGTGTGTACATTTTTGCTAAACATTCAGCACCCACTACAATGTTATCTAATGTGAGAGTACTAATAGTAATACTGATAGGATGTGATATTGATATAGTGTTTTAGTGCCTATAAATGGCTGCTTGCACTGTATGCTTCCGAGGAAGTTGAGGTTGTTTCAGAATGCTCTCAGGTCTGCTCGGGTAATAGTAGAGCTTGCTGTTGAGCGGGGGTTTGTGTTATACAAATGCTATCTATTATTATTATTATTAACATACGCAGATTATGTGTCCGTGGAATATGGGAGCAAAGAAACGGAGGAGGAAAAGAAATCTTTGAAGGATTTTTGTAACTTTTAAAGACGTGTGTACATTTTTGGATAAACATTCAGCACACCACCACAGATTGATTTATCAGGGGGAGGTGAATGCGCCAGATATTTCAAATCCTGACTGTATTACTTTGTCCAGTGGAATGTTTTGTGTAGAGTTGGGTGATTGCTTACTGGAATATGATTTCTTTACACTGAGTGGGAACCCAAGAATTCGATGAGCCAAATTTTGGTTGGAATCTCTTCTGTGTCTTAACAACTTTTAGCTTCTATGAACGGACTTAATTTAAAAGTACATGTATTTGATTGTTCAATGAAATTGAAATGCCGGAGAAAATGATTGAAAATTCAACTTTTTGCAACGGTGTATCGCTGAGCAGTGTTGATTTTTCCAAAGAAAATGGCAGCTCTATGAACCTGTGTTTATGGAGGTCGTTTGACTTCGAGCGGACTTAGCCATAGTTACTGAGGGGATGTACTCTGTTCATTTGTACACTGTAAGAAACTGAATGATAGACCTACTTACCTTGAACATTTTGCTTATTTATTCTCATAGCTTTCAGTTCAGTATCCCAATTTTGGCTTTTTTTTTTGTGCTGCTTTTTTTGTTTGTTTGGTTTTTTTGGTGTTTTTATATTCGGTTGTTTTTGAATGTTGAGAGATTGATTTTTAAGAGAATAATATGTTGTTGACTGTGTGGTTGAGATTTGCTTCTCGATTTAAATGAAACTCTTAAAGAAATGTTTCTACGGATAGATGTCCAAGACAATTCGCTTTTTAAGTGACAGTTTCGATATGTGTCTACTTTCGAAAATGTTGCGTCAACATAATTATTATATTTCTTGCCAACCACTCTGGTAATTCAGAAAAAGTATTTGACAGGATGAAGAGAGCACTGGTGTAATATTGTATCATGTCACTTGTTCATTTTGACAAATCAGAGGATGTAAGAAATAGACTTGAAGTGGGGACGAGGGAAGAAACCAAGGCTCACATCATACTGATTAATAATAATTATTGGTGGCTTTTATGGACAAACGGGCTAACCCAGATTTCGGAGGTTTCCTTTTGGGGGTTTCCAGAAGGAGAAGAAGAAGAAGACGACGACTACTTATTATATCAGTGCATTAAGAAGACTACTTATTATTGTATATTTTGTCGTATTAAAATCGGCGTGAGATTTTATTTAAAAAATATAAAAGAACAAAAGTAACTGTGGCATCAGTAACCTGCCCTGGAGTAGCTATAGTATTATTATATCTATAATATTACATTATATATATATATATTGTTGTGTTCACACTTGTGTACGCGTCTGTTGATTTTTTTCTAAGGCTTTGTGTTGTTATGTCCTCTACTTATTTGGAAATATTTTTATCCTGTATCCTGTTTGTTAACCCTTTTTACCAAGTGTACTCCATTAAATTACTTTTAATATATATATATATATATATATATATATATGTATATATAAGTATATATATATATATATGTATATATATAGTATATATATATATATAGTATATATATATATATGTATATATATATATATAGTATATATATATATGTATATATATATATAGTATATATATATAGGTATGTATATATATGTATATATATATATATATATGTATATATATATATATATATATAGTATATATATGTATATATATATTTATAAATATATATACATATATATATATATATATATATATATATATATATATATGTATAGTATATATATATGTGATATATATGATATATAGTCGCTTTTAAGGACAAGTGGGCCAACTCAGATTTCAGGGGTTTCCAGAAATCTTGACCTACACCAAAAGTAGGCATTGCCCTACCTATCCTACCTATAGGAGAAATGTGGTTTCATTGGTGTGTATATTAGTTTGGTTATAGAGAAAACTCTCCTTGTATTTTAAAGAAACTGAACAAGGGGCAAAAACTTTTCTGAAAACAGCATTTTTCGTGATAGACCCCTCGTGCTTAAAAGCGACCATATATATATATATATATATATATATATATATATATATATATATATATATATATATATATATATATATATATATATATATATATATATATCCATGAAGTTCTTGTTATTCATGTTATAACTATACAAAATGTTGTACTCTTGAGGGGCGGCATGTAACAGCTGAGTAGAGTTGAGATGCAATAAAAGTCGCTGTCTCTAAACGATCACATATCAGCAAAGCTCTCTCTCTTTCTGTGTGTGTGTGTGTGTGTGTGTGTGTGTGTCTGTCTGTCTGTGTGTGTGTGTGTGTGTCTGTCTGTGTGTGTGTGTTTCTGTGTGTTTGTCTCTGTCTCTCCCCACCACTCCCTCTCTCTCTCTCTCTCTCTGTCTCTGTATCTCCCCCCCCCTCTTCTCTCTGTCTCTCTGTCTCTCTCTCTCTCTCTCTCTCTCTCTGTCAGTGTTATGTGTGTGTGTGAGTGTGTGTGTGTGTGTGTGTGTGTGTGTGTGTTTTGTGTGAGTGTGTGTGTGTGTGTGTGAGTGTGTATGTGTGTGTCTGTCGATCAGCCTCAATGTTTCTATGTTCTTCATCGCGTATTGAATCATGTATTCGTTTCCATCATAATAAAATATATGTACGTTTGTGTTCTTGTGAGTACCTGTTGTAACCATTTATTGCGCCTGTCTCTGTCTCTGTCTGTGCCTTATTGAATGAAACAAAACTTGTACTACTGTGCACTAGTGCTGGGCGGCTCGGTTCCCGATTGTTGAAAGCTAGGAATCGTAGGAATCGACTCCGAACCCAGCTCATTACTTTCTAATAATGTGATTTCTTTTGGTGCTTACTTAATTGCCTCCAAACATCTTCAGGATTTAGGATAACCTTGATTTCGGAACACTACAAAGTATCAATTTTTATTTTTCAAATGTAAATTCTTTCAAAAAGAAGATCCTTTGGTATTCATAAAAAGGAGGCCATACTTCTCTTCCGTAGCATTAATTGTGGTAAGAGGTTCCGGAATCGATTCGTCGCCCAGCTCTACGTGCACAAGATAATACATTAACGTAGACGTAGACGTAGAGATGCCAGCGCTTGTGGGGGTCGCATGGGGCTTCATTGACCGTGTAGACTACTGAGTCGTTCTGCTGGCCTGTGTTACGTGCGTGGTCTTTCTCTTAC
Source organism: Aplysia californica (assembly GCF_000002075.1). Taxonomy (NCBI): domain Eukaryota; kingdom Metazoa; phylum Mollusca; class Gastropoda; order Aplysiida; family Aplysiidae; genus Aplysia; species Aplysia californica. Next base: position 926,464 of record NW_004797412.1, read on the forward strand.
TCTTACCCGTGTGCCCATACCTACCCAACGTTTGGTTTGATTTTCTTTTGATTGACCGTTTTTCTCTCTGCCTTGCTTTGATACGGACCTTTAGAAGCCTATACTGTTTCACCCTTTTAAAAAAAAAACTCTGCTATGTCAAGATAGGGGCGATAAAGCTATACCATTTCACCATTTTTTTTCTTCTTTGCCTTGCCTAGATTTGGGCGTTAAACCTCTACCATTTTTCCATTTTTTTTTCTTTGCCCTGCCTAGATTTGGACGATAAATCTATACCATTTCACCATTTTTTCCCTCTACCATTGACCTAGATTTGGGCGATAAACCTCTACCATTGACCTAGATTTGGGCGATAAACCTCTACCATTGACCTAGATTTTGGCGATAAACCTCTACCATTGACCTAGATTTGGGCGATAAACCTCTACCATTGACGTAGATTTGGGCGATAAACCTATACCATTTCACCATTTCCCCCCCTCTGCCCTGCCTAGATTTGGACAATAAACCTTTACCATTTCACCATTTTTTTTTCTTTGCCCGGACTAGATTTGGGCGATAAACCTCTACCATTTCTCCATTTTTTCCCCTCTGCCCTGCCTAGATTTGGGCGATAAACCTCTACCATTTCTCCATTTTTTCCCTTCTGCCCTGCCTAGATTTGGGCGATAAACCTCTACCATTGACCTAGATTTGGGCGATAAACCTCTACCATTGACCTAGATTTGGGCGATAAACCTCTACCATTGACCTAGATTTGGACGATAAACCTTTACCATTTCACCATTTTTTTTTCTTTGCCCGACTAGATTTGGGCGATAAACCTCTACCATTTCTCCATTTTTTCCCCTCTGCCCTGCCTAGATTTGGGCGATAAACCTATTCCATTTCACCATTTTTTTTCTTTGCCCTGCCTAGATTTGGGCGTTAAACCGGTACCATTTCACCATTTTGAAAACTTTGCCCTGGCTAGATTTGGGCGATAAACCTATACCATTTCACCATTTTTTTCTTCTTTGCCTTGCCTAGATTTGGGCGTTAAAACTCTATGCAATTTCACTTCCCCCTCCCCCCCTCTGCCCAACTTTGATTATTTTCATTTTTGTTTTTAAATCTCATAGCTCTTGTTTCACACAACAACCTTTTCTAGACTTCTGAAGTGATACAAAGACAGTGATGGCATGTTGCGATCGTAATTAAAACACACTGCTCAGTTCCTTTTTTAGTAGCAATGCCATTTGAAATTGAGTAGAGATACGCAGAAGTTACAGTAGACAAAAAAAATCTGAGCTAGACTTACATGACATTTTAAAGGTCTGGTTTACACTGACTCTAAAACAGCACCTAGACATGGATGGCTGGTGCCTCTATAAATAAATCATTGATGCTCAAGGTTTACACTGACTTTTACCACAGGTGTGCTGTGAATTGACTAAATAAATAGATTGTCCCTTTTAAGCACAAGGGGGCTATCACGAAAAATGCTGTTTTGAGAAAATCGAAAGAACAGTTTTTGCCCCTTGTTCAGTTTCTTCAAAAGACAAGGGGAGTTTTCTCTTTAACGGAACAAATACTCCGAACAAATATACACACCTCTGAAACCAAACTTCTCCTATAAGTAGGGCAATGCCCACTTTTGGTGCAGGTCAAGATTTCTGGAAACCCCCGAAAGGTGAAGGTAGTCTATCTAGGATGCCCCCCCCTCCCCCCCGCCTTTTGTACTAGTCCTTCACAAGATACGACCAAGCTGTGACTCTCTTTGCCTTTTTAAACGTGTTCGCTGAGTAGCCTTCGGTGCTTGGAGTCATTCTTTCACTCACCCACTGAATCATCCCCCCTCTCTCTCTCTCTCCCTCTCTCTCTCTCTCTCTCTCTCTCTCTCTCTCTTTCTCTCTCTCTTTGTGTGTGTCCATCATTTATAGATTTACTTCTCTGTCCCCTCCTGTCCCCCCTCTCTCTCTCTCTTTCTTCCCCAAACCTCTCTCTTTATATCCATAATCTGTATTCAGAGACGTAAGCTGCTTTATTTAACGACGACGCTGACACATTCAGTAACAACCTGTCGCTCTGTCTGTCTATATGCATTATAGATTGTGAGATATGCCTCACGATATGAGGGATATTATATTACGACGGTTTGCAAGTTGTGTGGTGGAGAGGTTTGTGAATGGCATATTTTAAGCGTTGTGAAGCAGAATACTTTAAAATTATTGTTTTTGGCATAGCTCGATCTTCAAAAGAGATAAAAAGCTGGTTAAATAGTGTTACTGCCATGGTGGTGCCAAGTCAGAAGACTATGTTCTGATTGGTTTCTATCTCCTGTCCCTCTCTCTCCCTTCTCACTCCCCTCCCCACTCTCTCTCTCTCTCTTTCTCTCTCT
>NW_004797412.1:929485-931961 GCF_000002075.1 Aplysia californica
TCTCTCTCTCTCTCTCTCTCTCTCTCTCTCTCTCTCTCTCTCTCTCTCTCTTTCTCTCTCTCTCTCATGCGGCATGGCCTGCATCTAACTGTAGGGCACTAACGTCTTGTAGCAATTTGTAACTGTTCTTTCTCTCTCTGTGCTAATGTAATAGAACCGTAACAGTAGCCCTTGAGCATGTGTTCTGCACGCATGGTGGTTTTCTTAGCCTCTTATTTGGTCGCATTTAAGCGCAGGGGGGCTATCCCGAAAAATGCTGTTTTGAGAAAATCGGAGGTAAATTTTTTGCCCCTTGTTCGGTTTCTTTAAAAGACAAGGAGAGTTTTCTCTATAACCAAACAAATTTACCCACGAATGAAACCAACCTTCTCCTATAGGTAGGGTAATGCCCACTTTTGGTGTAGGTCAAGATTTCTGGAAATCCCCGAGTTCTTACTCTGTTTGTCCTTAAAAGCGACCAATTACTGCTACAGGGGTGTCCTTTCCAAATGTCAATACAAACTACTTCAATATGTATTCAAATTGTCCGCTTGTCCTTAAAAGCGACCATTTCTATTCAACCTTTTCTTTCTCCTGTATGAAGTGATTGGGGATCTTGTACTTGTATGTAATGTTTGCTAAAGTGGCTTGCGCACTACGTCACATCAAAGATAGTACATAATAAGATGGTCCACTCAGCCAAAAAAGTGCCCGCCGGAAGTCCGCTCTTTGCTTCAGATGGCGCTGCAGTCTGTTTTGAAGCTCTCTTTCGTTTCTCCAGAAGAAGAAGAAGAATAGCACTTCCTTGCGTGCGCAGATCGACCTCTATTCATCAGCTGTTCGGGTTCGTTCAGTGAGGTGTTTTTGGTTTTAAAAAATTTTTAATGACCTCTCGCCTCTCATTCTAAAGTCAAATTAAACGAAGAAAACAGTCACCCCTTCCCCCGGAAGAGGTTTTTGTCAGCGTAACCATTTTAAAAAAGCGTTCTTCCGAAATTTGAATTCTTATTTATTCAAAAACATGTTAGTTTCACTTTGGTTTTTTTAAACACAGGTAGGATAACTCTGTTCGCAAAGGGTGCGCATTTGCGAAGAGGGCGCCACCGAAGTTTGAGGACACTTTTTTAATTGGCTGAAAGAGAGGAGTGGATCGTCTTGTTATGTAGACTCTTTGGTCATATACAGTGTACATTATAAATAGGTTGTATAACGCCACGGCGTCTTGAACATCTAGCTCTCACTGGCAAAATTGAAGGCAAACGAGCCAGAACAACATACTTAGGGAACCTAAACAAATGGGTGAGAGGGAAAGATCAGGGAAACGTAGCTTTTCTTTAAAGAGCATCCGAGCAAAGAAATGAATGGAGAACCATGATCGCCGATGTCTTCGCAGATCTGGCATAGGGTAAAAAAAAAACCCCAAAAAACCCCAAACACTTTACTTTTTATGTTGGTACATGTCGGGTTCGAGCCTCGGTTTGGACACGTATTTTTTCGCCCCCTCCTGCCCACCCAGCAGTAATGTAATGGGTACCTGGCTTCGAGTTGGGGAGGTAAAGGCGGCGTGGAAAGGAACTGGCCACCCTACCACAATATGACGAAGGCCCAGGAAGTTGTCTCACTAACAAGGCAGTCCCCAATGTCCGGATCGGATGCGGGAGCAACTTTACTTTTTTTTTACATGCAGGTGAAGAGTTCGCTTGTGCATTCTATAAACCTAACATTAACTAACTAACAGAGAGAAGTCGGTAGCCTAGTGCTAAGGCTACCGGACTCGTAATCGTGAGATTGCGGGTTCGGGGGTTCGAGCCTCAGCTCGGTCCGACGTTGTGTCCTTGGGAAAGGCACTTTACACGAACTTCCCACTTGGCTCGGTCCTATCGGAGACGGACGTTAAACGAGGAGGTCCCGCGTCTTAAATAACCTAATAGTGTTGATAGGGGCGTTAAACTCATACCATTTCACCATTTTTTAAACTAACAGACTGACAGCAATGGTATCAGCTTTCCACAGTAACATGCTTTTAACTAGATCTATACCTTTGCATCCGTATCCCGTGTCATTTATTTATTATTATACAGTAATCCATTCTGCGATTAACGATGCTTTGGCCACAATAAAAGTGACAATTATCTCTCATCCCACTCCCCTCTCTCTCTCTCTCTCTCTCTCTCTCTCTCTCTCTCTCTCTCTCTCTCTCTCTCTCTCTCTCTCTCTCTCTCTCTCCTAAGGTTGACCTTGTGTTCACATGGTCTGTGACCTATTTTCTACTTATATTTTCTCACCACTTGTGCTAGTAGCTTCCTGTCCAATGTGGCCGATATTGTGATAGATGTCGGTTGTAATATAATTGTAATTTAGAGATTAACTGAGTAGACTCTGTCTTCCTCTTCCTGTAATGTTACTAACTCTTTATCTCTCTCCCCTTTTCTCTATCTTCTCCTCTCTGTACTGTCTATCACAAACGCAAATTATATTCACACACACACACACACAC
>NW_004797412.1:932677-935678 GCF_000002075.1 Aplysia californica
GGGGAGGGAGCGAGTGACTGTATGGTTTGCGAGGTAAGTTATTTAGAAAATTTGGCCATTTTAGTCCGATACAATTTGCAGCTTTTGACCTGGTCAGTTGCATGTTACAAGTACTTCAAATCTCAGGATCGATCTCGACTGGCTGCTGTGATATGATGATAGTTTGAATCTTCGCTTTGGGCGCCGAAGACATGAGTTTGATTCCCACGTCGGGAAGATATTTTTTGCAACAACAAAATAATGTCCGCTATTCTGCTTGGACGCATGCGTAGCATCCTTTAGGTTTACAACACAGTAGATTCTTCTTGGGCATCAGGAAGAATGGAGGCAGCCCACCGTCTAACGATGAAAGCTGTGCCGATGTAAGGTATTGTAAGACGTTTACAATCATTTTGCTGCCCTGACTGGTCTATCGTATAATGGACCTAAATTCATTTTTAAAAGTGCGTTTATTCATCTATTTATTTTGATGACACCAGTAGCCTAGTGGTTAGGCCACCTGACCGGTAATCGTGAGAAAGAAGGTTTGAGGCTTCAAGCCTCAGCTCGGTTCCTCTGACTTTGTGTCCTTTGGGAAAAGCGCTTAGCATGAAATTCTTATTTGGCTCGGTCCCTTCGGAGATGGACGTTAAACCAGGAAGTCCTGCCTCTTAAATAATCTACTACTTGTGTTGATAGGGGCGTTAAACCAACGCTGTCACCATTTCCCCCGCCATTAATTTATTTTGACGTTTCAAAAATTGGCTCGCTACTGCTTGCGCAGATAAGATTGCGAAATTCGCAGATCGAGCGTAACTCATCATCGTAACCATGATCTAAACAAAATGGGGAAAATCGTCACGGCATTCTACACGGTCGCTTTTAAGCACAATAGGGCTACCCCGAAAAATGCTGTTTTCAGAAAATCGAAGGTAAAGTTTTTGCCCCTTGTTCGGTTTCTTTAAAAAAAAAAAAACCAAGGAGAGTTTTCTCTATAACCAAACAAATAATTATATACACCAGTGAAACCAAACTTCTCCTATAGGTAGGGCAATGCCCACTTTTGGTGTAGGTCAAGATTTCTGGAAACCCTCAAAATGTGGGTTAGCCCGCTTGTCCTGTTAAAGCAACCATATGTAATACCGATGCCGCTGGGGGAAGCGGAAACGACACAATTGTTCCAGGCTACAACACCCAAGTACAGAGGTGACGCCGCTGAATATACTGTAATGTGATATCCATTCCAAGAACAGTACAACGTATAGACATATCTGTCCCCGTCGTTTTATGCCAGAAAAATTCTGAAATTATGCAAACTTAGCTAAAAAAATGTGCAATTGTGCGATTCTGTTAATTTTAACAAAGAATGATAAAGGAAAATACTCAGAAATTATGCCAAAAATGATCAAGTTTTGTTAAATTATGCGGGGTGCTGAAAACCTCGGAGACAGACCTGTTAGAGATGCATCGTGCCCCCGCCCGCGGGAAACCAAAATAACAACAACATATTAATTACAACAACAACATATTAATAACAACAACATCATATTAATAATAACAACACCATATTAATAACAACAACACCATATTAATTACAACAACAACATGTTAATAACAACAACACCATATTAATAATAACAACACCATATTAATAACAACAACATCATATTAATAATAACAACACCATATTAATAACAACAACACCATATTAATAACAACAACAACATATTGATAATAACAACAACATATTAATAACAACAACACCATATTAATAACAACAACACCATATCAATAACAACAACATCATATTAATAATAACAACACCATATTAATAACAACAACAACATATTAATAACAACAACGCCAACTTCCGGAAACCATGCGAGAGCACACGACAGACAGGTGTCCACTTTTTAGACGATATATGAGAACCAGGACGAAAAAGAAGTAGATGATATATGTGTCCCACAAAGCGACCAAAATAGTATTTCTACGTGGATGGCTGGGGCCTCTATGAATAAATTACAGTAAAACCTCGTAAATATCGCCTACTTTAGGACGAGCGTGAAATTGGCGGTACAGCGGGGCTGGTGGTATAACAGGATAGCTCCGAATGACATTTTGACTAGTGGTTAAAAAACATGCGCAATTTGCACAGGGGACGGACCTCCGTGATTTTTTCGCCTTATCGGAGAAGGCTAGGTGTAGATTTTGCCTACCTTAAGATCAAGGATGTGGCTGAAAGACAGCAGTAATAAGGAGCTAAGGAGCAGCAGTAGAAAGGCTGCAGAAAGAGTCAGGCGCTTAGATGAGGTGGGCAAAGGAGGAGGGGGGTGAGGGCAGAAAGTGGAGACGAAAGCAGACGACAGAACAATGTTAGAGAGTAGGAAAGGATGTGAAATGAACAAATCTTTAGAGAAGAACATTTTCCGTTGCTACCCGGATTCGAACCCGGGACCTGTTGAGTCAGAGGTGAACACATTAACCTCTAGTCCACGAGAGCCCCCTATTCTTTACTTTCCTTCTTCTGTTTTTGTCTGTCTGACTTTTTCCTAGCACTAAATGACCATTATTGTGTCGATGTGCTTCTCTTTACTCAAACAAACAAATAAACAAACAAACAAGCAAACAAACTCTCACCTCACCTCACCTCACCTCACCACACCTCACCTCACCTCACCTCACCTCACCTCATCTCATCTCATCTCATCTCTTCTCATTTATTCCTCTCAAATCATCTCATCTCATCTCTTGACTAGACTATTGAACACCACACCTTGCTGTAGTATGGGAAAAGTCATTTAGATGGCTTAAGATATTGGAAGATGTCTCCGGCTAGCACCCAGGAACTATTCGGAGACGTACTTCCGCACACAGATGCACTGCTTTGGGAGGTCAAACTGCGTATTGTTTGCTGCAGATCACACATATAGCCACTAAAACTGTCGCAAATCAATTATTTTCAAGACAATATCAAACCTAACTGCAAAATATTAAATTTTGGGTTAAAGCAAGGGATTGG
>NW_004797412.1:935778-937164 GCF_000002075.1 Aplysia californica
CCCCCCCTTTTTTAAAACTTGATCCCGAGGCACAAAGCAGTTTGATTGGTCTATCTCCGTCGGAGACGTGTCCGGATAGATACTGTTAAAAAAAAAACTTGTAGTAGAGGTTTTACGGCGCTCGCAACAGCATAAGGTCATAATAATGAGCGCCAGAAGATTAGAGGTGTTGCGAGCGCCGTAAAACCTCTACTAAAATTTAAACTAAACTAAAACGAACAAAAAACACAAAACAAATAACAACAAAGAAATAAACAAACAAACAAAACCCCATACACTTTACTTTAAAAAACCCAACCCAATCAAGATGTGCGTGTCTTTTGCAGGCGCAAATGTGATTTACCTGGTGGGTCCGGAGCAGAAGTCTGTCTCGGCGGTCCCGCCTCTCTCCCCCAAAACCAACAAACGAAGCGGCAGTCTCCAAGGACTGGAACCCAACCCACAGAGCCAGCGAGCCAACAGCACGAGCGGCGCGGACAGCCTGACCGTTGTGGGCGTGGCGATACAGCCACAACACGCCCCTTCCGCACCAGCCCCTCCCCAAAGTGAAGAGGGCGTGGCTTCATCAGCCATATACAGCTTTGCTTCAGCGGTAAGTTTTTCACGTCTGAAGTCCAGGGAAAGTGACGATATGCTGACTGATTTCCAGCCCCTATTCTGATAATTTTATGTTTGAAATTAAGTTTAACCCTATCCGCACATCGTGTATTACTATCGTATCCATACGACGTGGGGAACTCTGTGCCACCACTTAACCCTATCCGTACGTCGTGTATTACTATCGTATCCATACGACGTGGGGAACTCTGTGCCACCACTTTCCAGAGAGGAAATTTACTCGTTAATCTGATTCGTACGCTTTGCATATTAGTAGTCTGTCAAAACGATTTTTTTAAAAGAAATACTAAAAGTTTAAAAGAGATCTTCGAACTAGAACAAGAAGTATTCTAAAATGTGAAGAATACAACCCCGGGGGTACAAAATGACCCCGGGGCGCACGGATAGGGTTAACGTTTCATTGTCACTCTTACGTGGCATTTTCTTTCATATCAGTATCGTCGGTGGCCTAGAGGTTAGGCTACCGGACTCGTAATCGTGAGGTTGCGAGTTCGGAGGTTCGAGCCGCGGGCCCGACGTTGTGTCCATGGGAAAGACACTTTACACGAATTTTCCTCACTTCACCCAGGTGAGAATGGGTACCCGGGCATAGACAGCGAAAGGTCTTGTCAGTATGTTAGTGTTTTAGCGACAATAGATGGCTGCTTGCACTGTATGCTTTCCAGGAAGTTGAGGTTGTTTCAGAATGCTCTCGGGTCTGCTGGGGTAATAGTATAGATTGTGAAGCGCATAGAGCTTGCTGTTGAGTGGGGATTTGCGCTATACAAA
>NW_004797412.1:937346-939530 GCF_000002075.1 Aplysia californica
CCCCCCTGAAAAAATAACATCCATGTATGATTTCAATGACAATTTTTAAAAATGTTTTGGACTAAATTAGCCCAAAATATAAGCTCTTCTTGCTATACCTAGTCCACCTTATCTAATGCAAGATTGTTCGACAGAATTTGTTCAAAGGACAGCATTGTCTCTTAGAAGACAAGAAGACAGACATTAAAAAAATATAAAAAAGATACCAGTTTTGCTTATTTATTAAGCCTAACCGACTTTTTTTCCAGACCAGGCTTATGTCTGGTTTTCCCTGACAACGTTCACCAATCGGCTTATTTCGCTTCCTCACTCTTCATTTCTTGCTCCACTTGTTCGCTTGCTATCGCTCATTGAAAATGATTTAATTTGGAGCTCAGCAAAGCTGGGGGCGGTTATAATATTATCTCGTTTTTCGCATTCGTGGTGCTCACAAAACCCTTGAATCGTTACGATTTCTTTCAGTATCTCTGTCAAGAGAGGATCAGGATCGATAAGCAGCAATACGTAGTGTACTTCTTTTACTTTTAGCTCTGTTGTGTTAAAAGAACCGAAAATGACAAAATCGACATTTATAATTGTGAGTCGTCGTGGTGAAATCGGGCGCTCGTCAATTCATTGAAATCGGTATCTTTTTGGCGATGGGCATTTTTTTTTCATCCAATTTTCTCCTTTTTCTTTTTTTTTTTTTTTTACTCAACACCTTTTATGTCCATTTAAAAAGATATTTCTGCGTGGATTTTACTGGAAAAACATTGATGAAAGGCACCAAAAAAAAATAAACTTTCAGTTTTCAAGGACTCTCAGGCTGTGGAAGTTACCATTTTATCGATAATTTTACATCTGAAACCAGGGGACCCAGACCGCCTTTAATCGCAAATATCTCAACTTTAGTTCAACTTAGATCAATCAAATTTTAAAAAACCAAAAGTAGGGCTAATGAACAGTATTGAACAGGCTTTAAGATGATACCAATAACCCCTTATGCCCAAAAATTGACGAGCGCCTGATTTCACCTCGTCATAACACAATTGTTCGCCTTGTCTGATATTTCGATAGTTCCACCTTAGACATAGATTAATTTGCAAAACGAATAACTCGGTATCGATTTATTTTTCGTGCGCGTATGTGTGTGTGTGTGTGTGTGTGTGTGTGTGTGTGTGTGTGTGTGTGTGTGAGCGTGAGTGTGTGTGTATGTGTGTGTATGTGTGTGTGTGTATCTGTGTATGTGTGTGTGTGTGCGTGTGAGGGTGTATGTGTGTATGTATGTGTGTGTATGTGCACATGAGTGTGCGTGTGTGTGTGTGTGTGTGTGTGTGTATGTGTGTATGTGTGTGTTTGTATGTATGTGTGTGTTTGTGTGTGTATGTGTGTGTATCTGTGTGAGTATGTGTGTATATTTATGTATGTGTGTATGTGTGTGTATTTGTATGTGTGTGTGTGTATATATGTTAGTGTATGTGTATATGTGTGTATGTGTATGTGTGTGTATGCGTGTATGTGTGTGTATGCGTATGTGAGTGTATGTGTGTATGTGTGTGTGTTTGTGTGTATGTGTGTATGTATGTGTCTATGTGTATGTGTGTATGTATGTGTATGTGTGAGTATTTGTGTATGCGTATGTCTATGTGTGTGTATGTGAGTGTATGTGTGTATGTGTGTGCGTGTGTGGGTGTATGTGTGTATGTATGTGTGTATGTGCACACGCGTATGAGTGTGCGTGTGTTTGTATGTGTGTTTGTGTATGTGTGTATGTGTGCGTATGTATGTATGTGTGTGTTTGTGTGTATGTGTGTGTATGCGTGTGTATGTGTATGTATGTGTGTGTTTGTGTGTGTGTGTGTGAGTGTGTATGTGTGTGTGTATGTGTGACGTGTGTATGTATCTGTGTATGTGTGTGTGTGTGTGCGTGTGTGGGTGTATGTGTGTATGTATGTGTGTATGTGAGTGTATGTGCACACACGTATGAGTGTGCGTGTGTTTGTATGTGTGTGTGTATGTGTGTGTGTATGTGTAAGTATGTGTATGTGTGTGTATGTAAGTGAATGTGTGTGTATGTGTGTATGTGTATGTATGTGTGTCTGTGTATGTGTATGTATGTATGTATGTATGTATGTATGTATGTATGTATGTATGTATGTATGTATGTATGTATGTATGTATGTATGTATGTATGTATAGTATGTG
>NW_004797412.1:942123-943680 GCF_000002075.1 Aplysia californica
GGATTCTTTTTGTTCTGTTTTGTGTTGTTGTTGTTGTTTTTGCCTTCAGGAATCGAACGAAGACTTTTGCTTCCGACACTGAAGTGCCTTATAATAGGAAGTAAAAAAATGTAAGTGTTTTATGGCGCTCGCAACTTGCATATTGTCATATGAGTGCGCGGGACACATTAAACATTTTCAGTTGGTAGGAAATTTTATTTAATTTTGCGCGTGTTGCGGCTGAAGCCTACTCTTATCGATTTTAGACCTCCAAGGGATCTTTAACGTGCGCTCGTCAATATTGGGGCATGTGGGGTTATTGGCATAATCTTAAGGCCTGTTCATTTGTCTTCCTTTTTGTAAAATAAATTATCCATCTCTGTTGAATGTAAGTCAAAATATTTGCTATTGAGGGGGGTCATGGTCGCCTTGTTTCAGAGGTAAAGTTAGCGAGAAAATGGCCGCCAAAGTTTGGTAACTTCTACAGCCTGAGAGACTGGGAAACTGAAAATTCACATTTTTTGTGCAATTAATCAAGGCTTTTCAGTAAAATTCACACATAGATATATGTATTTTTAAAAGGACATAAAAGGTGTTGAGCCCCCCCCCCCCAAAAAAAAAGATGTAAAAAAAGAAAGAAGAAAAAATTGCCCATCGGCCAAAAAAGTGCCAATTTCTTTGATTTCCTTATTTTTGACGAGCGCCCGATTTTTCCACGATGCTTCACATATTATCTAAGCTTATAAAGACAGATGTATAAGGCCTTCGCTGAAAGGGACGACCGTTTGTTAGCACGTAAATAGATGATGGGGCAGGCTATCGATATAAAATTATTCAATCCTGATGTACTTATTTTATGTATGAAGTAAAGATGTTCCCGCATCCGATCCGGACATTGGGGATTGCCTTATTGTTAGTGAGACAACGTCCTGGGCTATCGGCATATTGTGGTAGGGTGGCCAGTTCTTTTCCACGCCGCCTTTTCTTCCCCAACTCGAAGTCAGGTACCCATTACTGCTGGGTGGCCAGGTCCTTTCCACGTCGCCTTTACTTCCCCAACTCGAAGTCAGGTACCCATTACTGCTGGGTGGCCAGGTCCTTTCCACGCCGCCTTTACTTCCCCAACTCGAAGTCAGGTACCCATTACTGCTGGGTGGCCAGTTTCTTTCCACGCCGCCTTTTCTTCCCCAACTCGAAGTCAGGTACCCATTACTGCTGGGTGGGCAAGAGAGGGAGGAAAAAAATCCATACCTGAACCGAGTCTCGAACCCGGACTTTCCGCTTCGGAGACGAGCGCATATTTTATGTACCCTGAGAAAATATTATGACAGCATACAATATCACACCGCACTGCCACAATACCTTAGATTATAACCCAGGCTGAACTAATACTGATGGTATTTTTGTATGTTTTACATCAAATAGAACAATTTGAGCGAGTTAAAAAAAGGGTTTTTTTTCTTTGCTTTTACCTAAACGTTGAAAAGATTGCAAGACATTATGTCTTACTTTTTTTTTTAAACTACCGACGCCGTTTTGTTTCCACTTTTGTTATCTCTCTCTCTCTCTCTCTCTCTC
>NW_004797412.1:943956-945040 GCF_000002075.1 Aplysia californica
ATATAGATCTATATATTTATATATTTCAGTTTCAAATATCTTCTTTTCAAGGTATCCAGTACGTATTATTGCAAATCCGACATCTGTGACGAGCTCTTGAGTTAGATGATTTTGGATTGTGCCCCCGTCTTTGTTAGAACGGTTGAGGCGATTACTGCGAGCTCCGATCATAAGCTTTAAAGGTACAGACTTCTGGAAAAGGTTATACTTATATACGTCATTATTGAAATTGGTCTCTTTGTTGGCCGGAGGTTGTGGTGTATAATATTATAACTATAACAGTTTTGGTAGACATTGATTTGGCAGTCGGTGGCTTCGAGATTGACTTCTTTGTCGTCCGCCACTTAATATGTGGTTAGATCTCTAGGCGGTTGAGTTTAAGCCTTTCGCTTGCGCCATCTTGTCTTCCGGATGAATAAATGGTCGCTTTTAAGTTCGAGCACAAGGGGGCTATCTCGAAAAATGCTGTTTTGATGAGAAAAATCGAAGGTAAAGTTTTTGCCCCTTGTTCAGTTTCTTTAAAAGACAAGAGGAATTTTTTCTTATAACCAAACAAATAATAATATACACACCGACGAAACCACACTTTTTCTATCGGTAGGGAAATGCTAACTTTTGGTGTAAGTCAAGATTTCTGGAAACTCCCGAAATATGGGTTTGCCCGCTTGTCCTTAAAAGCGACCAAATAATCCGTGGCCAAACATGTCAGCTGTTTTGACTCGTGACGACTCCACGAAAAACCCAACCCTGCTCCAGACTTTTATTCGTTTTTTTTTGTTGTTGTTTGTTTTGGTAAGTGTTTTTCGGCGCTCCCAACTGCCTACGGTCATAATTTGAGCGCGCAGGAAACGTTTAACATTTTCAGTTGGTAGGAAATTTGGAATTTTGCCCGAGTGGCGGCCGAAGCCCACTCCTATCGGTTTTAGACCACTAAGGGATCTTTAACCTGCGCATCTTGCACTCTGGGACCTCCGAGATTTTTTGCCCTTGTCCGAGAAGGCTAGGTGGGGATCTTTCTTACCAGAAGATCAGGGGTGTGGCTGAAAGACAGCAGTAAGAAGGAGCCAAGGAGTAGCAGTAGAAA
>NW_004797412.1:947913-950173 GCF_000002075.1 Aplysia californica
ATATATATATATATATTATACAGGGTGTCCAAAAGTCGTGCACCATCCTAAAAATCTTATTTTTTCTCTCTGTCCACACTCTCATGACGTTTTGAGACATGCGATCACAATGGAGTGTCCCAACATCCACCCAGATACCCTAAGGAAAGTTAAAAACAGCTTTTTGTAAAGAGAAGTGAGTTGTAGTAATGAAAATGCTGCTCAGTTGGAGCACCTGTTACAATACGTGTGTTTCAGGATGGTGCGCGACTTTAGTCCTGTCCCCGTCGTTTTATGCAAGAAGAATTCTGAAATTAGGCAAACTGAGTCAAAAAATGAGAAATTATGCGATTCTGTTAATTTTTACAAAGCGTGATAAAGGAAAATAATCAGAAATTTTGCACCAAAAAAAGATCAAATTTGGCTAAATTATGCGGGGTGCATAAAACCACGGGGGCAGATATTCGACTACTGCAATTAGATCTAGATCTAACCACTTTCTGATAATGATCAACAGAAGAAAAAAACGACCTTTTCTCAACAAAACAAAAAAAGAAAAGAAAAAAAAAGTGAAGTGTAAACTACTTTCATTTCTCCCCATGTACTGTAATTGAAAAATGTTAAACATGTAATAATATTATCGATTATGTTAATGTTGCTTTGCATCTCACCCGTATACCTGCGATATAATATCTTGATTTGTTTGTTTGTTTGTTTGTTTAACTTTAACAACAATTATTTCATTTGTATCTATGGTTATGATAACATGATTTAACAACGTTAACTACAACAGCAATACAGCGAGCAATGATTAGAATATTATAATATTGGACTTCAACTTGTTTGTTTTCTTGTTTTTTAGGGTTTTTTTCTTGTTTTTTGTTTCGTTTCTCTCCCACAAATCGCTACCTTAGAATTGGTCGTTTTTAAGCTCAAGGAGCCTATCCCGAAAAATGCTGTTTTGAGAAAATCGAAGGTAAAGTTTTTGCCCCTTTTTATTTTCTTTAAAAAAAAAACCCCCAACAACACATATACGCACCAATGAAACCAAACTTCTCCTATAGGTAGGGTAATGCTCATCTTTCTTTGGTGTAGGTCAAGATTTCTGGAAACCCTCGAGATATGGGTTAGCCCGCTTGTCCTTAAAAGCGACCTATTACAAAGTTCTATCCGACATATTGGGTCGTTTTGAGTTTTTTAGACAATGAGGTCAGAGACCAATTTATGTTGTCCTATCTACTGTATCAAAATCGTCAGACTATTCGGAGATTTTATAAAGATATTCCAAGACCTGACCATCAATGATTTATATATAGAGGCACCAGCCAAGAATATTCCAAGAATTGCATCCCAAAAAGCTTGACATAATATACTCAAACTGAAACATTTTGACGTCAAATTTATCAAAACCAGGTACTGAGCAGCAAGATAGAACTTTGTAATTCATTGGTCGCTTTTACTTTTAAGGACAAGCGGGCTAACCCAGTTTTCGGGGGTTTCCAGAAATCTTGACCTACACCAAAAGTCGGCATTACCCTACCTATAGGAGAAGTTCGGTTTGATTGGTGTGTATATTTGTTTAGATATAGATTAAACTTTACTTTGTCTTTTCGAGAAACTGAACTAGAGGTAAAATCTTTACCTTCGATTTTCTCAAAACAGCATTTTGCTGGATAGCCCCCTTGTGCTTAAAAGCGACCAATCATAGGGTACCGAAATGTTGTCAACTTGGAAAACTACAACACTAGGACTAGCGTATGGGATGTAGCTGGATAGACGCCTCGATGTGGGTACCACCCACGGAGGTTATAGCTCTACAGTAGTCCTTGGTACCACCTCAAAAGTCAGGTATGTAGCTGGGTTCTGAAAAAGACAAACCAACCCACTCCCTCCCTGAAAAGCGCAAAGGAAGTACATGGCAGCTTGCACTGTACACTTCCCAGGAAGTTGAGATGTTTCAAAATCCTTTCAGGTCTTTAAAAAAAGTTTTAGTAGAGGTTTTACGGCGCTCGCAACTGCATAAGGTCATATGAGCACCAGAAGATTAGAAGTGTTACAAGAGAGTAACAGACATTAAAAAAGAAGAAGGGAGATAAGGACGATAGATGTGTTTGATAGGGAAGAAGAAACAAACCACACCAGAGCACCCACCAACCACCCACACCTATCAGGTCTGCTGAGATACTAAGTAATAACCTACAGGTTGTACAGCGCACCGAACTTGCTGTTGAGAGGGAATTTGCGCTATACAAAATGCTATCTATTATTATTATTATTATTA
>NW_004797412.1:950905-952524 GCF_000002075.1 Aplysia californica
TATTATTATTATTATCATCATTATCATTATTTTTTTTATTGTTATTATTATTATTATTATCCAGGGATCTTTAACGTGCACAACTTGTACACGGGACCTCCGAAATTTTTCGCCCTTTTCCGAGAAGGCTAGGTGTAGATCTTTCCTACCAGAAGATCAGGGGTGTGGCTAAAAGGCAACAGTAAGAAGGAGCCAAGGAGTAGTAGTAGAAAGGCTGCAGAAAGAGTCAGGAGCCCAGAGGAGGGGGCAGAAACTGGAGACGAAAGCAGACGACAGAACATTGCTAGAGAGCGGAAAAGGAGGTGAAAGGAGACAATTTTAGAGAAAAAAAATTGTTCCTTCGCTACCCAGATTCGAACCCGGGGCCTTTGAATGAGAGGCGAACACATTAACCCTGTCATTTTGTACCCCAGGGGTTGTATTCTTCACATTTTAAAATACTTCTAGTACGAGGATCTCTTTGAAACTTTCAGTATTTCTCAAAAAATCATTTTGACTTTGACAGACTGCTATGCAAAGCGTACGGATCGGATTAACGAGTAAATTTCCTCTTTGAAAGTATGAAAGTGGTGACACAGAGTTCCCCACGTCGTATGGATACGATAGTAAAACACGACGTACGGATAGCGTTAAGTGGTGGCACAGAGTTCCCCACGTCGTAAGGATACGAATAAAAAACACGACAGCCCCTGACGTGAGTTGGGTTCTCGTGTGGAGAGAATATATTGGTCGCTTTTAAGCTCAAGTGGGCTATCCCGAAGGTAAAGTTTTTGCCCCTTTTTCAGTTTCTTTAAAAGACAAGAGGTTTTTTTTTCTATAACTAAACAAATATCCACACCAATGAAACCAAACTTCTATAGGTAGGACAATGTCCACTTTTGGTATCTGTCAAGATTTCTGGAAACCCCCGAAATCTGGTTTAGCCCGCTTGTCCTTAAAATAACGACCAATTGACACACCGGCTATCTCCATCCCTCTGTTAGGACAGGCAGGATCGAGGAACCCGCCTCCTAAATGATATACAGGGGGTCGACCCCCCCAAAAAAAAACCCAGAAAAAAACCCAAAACCGAACAGACTTTACAACTTTTTCATGTAAAATATTTTCTTCCACACGGAAGTTTGCGATTAAAATTTGAACACAATATTTGGCAGCCGGAAGGAATTTAGATGATATTTATTTGAGATAATTCAACAAAGCAGTTTTGCTGAAGATAGCTCGTAAGAAAACAATCCCATTGTTGTAACATAACGTACTAGTTCACCTTTGACCAGCCACTAAGAATAGCAACCACTGCACCATATTGCGATCTACAGAAGTCTAAGTCAACGGGAAGTTTGCGGATAATAATAATTGTTTTTTTCTCAAATTTCCTGTGCCTGCTAGGGGCACGATTAAGTTTACTGAAGAGCAGAGAGTTTTTCCTATTGTACATTACCACGTCTCCAACGTTAATCAAACCTGGCATTTCATAATTTCATACAAACACAAGGTACGGGAAGGAAACTTAAGTGCTCTTAAGACTTTCTTTGATGTCATGGGTAGAGATGTTCCGTCAGTTCGAATCTTTAGAGAATCTAAACTTGAAAAACTAGAAAAAAATACCTCCCTCCCCCCAA
>NW_004797412.1:953184-955968 GCF_000002075.1 Aplysia californica
ATCCACTTCTTGGCGCTCATATGACCTTATGCAGTTGCGAGCGCTGTAAAACCCTCTACTAAAACGAACAAACAGATCTTCACTTCCTGGGAAAGAACAATGTTCATGTTCGCGAGGCTGACGTGGATCAGGGGATGGCAATGTGGCCACGCTTCTTCGATCGTCTGGAAAATCCTGAACATTTCTTTTCGATGACATTTGGTTCAGTGACAAAGCCCATCTTTACCCTTCACGATAGGTAAAAAAAGCAAAGTTGTTCCCGCATCCGATCCGGACATTGGGGATTTCCTTGGTAGTGAGACAATTTCTTGGGCCTTTGGCATATTGTGGTAGGGTGACCTGTTCCTTTCCACGCCGCCTTTACTTCCCTAACTCGAAGTTAGGTACCCATTACTGCTGGGCGGGCAGGGGCGAAAAAAATCCGTGTCCGAACCGAGGCTCGAACCCGGACTTTCCGCTTCGGAGACGATCGCATGGGATATGTAAACTCCACAAGTGCTGTATATTGGGCACCCTACCCACTCCTCTATCGTACCTGGAAGACACTTCATGATGAAAAGTGTACATACAGTGTGTGTGGTTTTAACCTTCACAGTTTGAACTTTACCTTCGATTTTCTCAAAACAGCATTTTTTTTCGGGATAGCCCCCTTGTGCACCATAAATAATATGTAGAGCACTGGTTCTATAAAATCGAGACTCTGCTAAACCTCTTTTACGGACATTGCATTGGCTTCCTGTTGAAAAAAAATTGTGTACAAGTTGGCCACCCTATGTCACAAATGTTTGAATGATAATGCACCATCACATTTATCACATCTGTTAAGACTACATTCCAGTTTAAGGTCCTCCGCTGACAAAAAGAAATTTATTTTACCGTCTATGAAACTTAAAACAATGGGTGAAAGGGCATTTGAATACATTTACCAAGGCCCCAAGATCTGGAATGCTTTACCAAGTACTTTTAAGAGAGATCAAATCTTTTGATTCATTCAAATGTCAGCTGAAGTCGTTTTTGTTTTTAAATTATTACGATGAATATTTGGAGTGATTTTCGTTTAGTCAGAACACAACGTTTTATGTTACTGTTGTACGTTGTACTGTATTGTAAAGCGCTCAGAGCCTGTGTACTTTAATCGGGGTTGAGCGCTATATAAATATCATATATTATTGTAAGAATTCTGGAATAAACACTTCATTTTTAAAACTCTGTAAGAGAACTGAAGTATTGTTTAAATGTTACAGGGATGGAAAATTAAATATGTGAGGCAGCGTGGTGGAATCAGGCTCTCGTCAAATTTTGGGCATGTAGTTATTGGTATCATCTTAAAGCTTGTTCACTTGTCTACATTTGGAAGAAAAAAAATATCCTTTTATCTTGAATACAGGTCGAGATATTTTCGAAAGGAGGTGGTGGGGGTCTCCTGTTTTCTGAGGTAAAATTAGTGAGAAAATGGTCGCCAAAGATTTGTTATTTCCTTAGCTTAAGAGTCCGTTGTAACTGAAAATTTACTTTTTTGTGCCTTTGATCAAAGCTTTTCAGAAAAATCCACACAGAAATGAGTTCTTTAATGGTTATAAAAGGTGTTGAGCCAAAAACAAAAATTTGATTACAAACCTGCTGAAAAATGCAAGTTTCTTCACTTGGATTATTTTGACAAGAGCCTGATTCCACCACGCTGCCTCACTTATTATTATAAAGAAAAGGAAGGGGATAAAAGCCAACCAATCGGTTCATGTCTTTCCTTACAACACACATGTATTTGGAATTGGTGCATTTTGCGTTTAGGGGTGGGGGTTTTTTTTCCTTGAGTTTTGAGCCATTTTTGTTGTAAAAAAATAAGTCTCACCTTCATTCATTTTATATCAAACAAATTCCTTTTGAATTAATAATTACGTCTGTTCCAAATTAAAATCTAGAACAATTTTTGTGCGAGTTATTCAGAATAAAAGTTGTAAAGGTGTTGGGTTTTTTTCTAAATCATCCTGTACATTGAGTCTATTGGGGCAGTATTGACCATCTGCAATCAACAGTGTATAAATATAAAAAGGTTTTAGTAAGAGTTTTACGCTCTTGCAACACAATAAGGTCATATAAGTGCCGAAGATTACAGGTATTACAAGAGGGTAACAAACACAAAATTGAAGGAGAGATAAGGACGATAGATGTTTGACAGGAAAAAAGAAGCAAACCCTCCATACACACATACACATAAACAAACACACACAAAGATACACACAACACACATACAAAACACACAAAGACACATATACATACACCTGTAAAACAAACAAAGATAAATACACACACATAAACAAAAACATACAAAGATAAATACACACACATACACATAAAAAACACACAAAGATATATACACACACATAAACAAAAACACACAAAGATAAATACACACACATACACATAAAAAACACACAAAGATAAATACACATACATACACATAAAAAAACACACAAAGATAAATACATACACATTAACAAAAACACACAAAGATAAATACACACATATACACATAAAAAAAACAACAAAGATAAATACACACACATACACCTGTAAAACAAACACAAAGATACACACACACACACAAACACAAAACACACACCTACACACACATAAAAAACACACAAAGACACATACACACAAGGATACACATAAAATCTCAAAGAACGTTTTCGTGAATAAATTGAATGTTTATTTTGATGATACAGCACTTCTACCCGCTCACATACTGGGGGTATACACGCAGTAGACACACTTGGGGGGGGG
>NW_004797412.1:957656-963460 GCF_000002075.1 Aplysia californica
GAGGAGGGAGGGACACTCGTCCACACTCACACGCTCCAATCATCACTCACACACACACACACACACACACAAAAACCAAAAATGGACAATGTTAATGTGGCAAAATGAAAGAAAAAAACCAAACAAAACAAAAGAAAAGCCAAAACAAACAATGGCACTACCATAGACAGGACTGAAAAAGAGCTTTAGGAAATTCAAACATTGCTACGACACACAAAGAAACCAATCAGATTTGACTACCGGTGTGAATCCAGTCATGTAGTAATAGCAGTAATAATAATAATAATAATAATAATAGTAGTAGTAATAAACAGTACAAAATGTTATTCAAAATAAAAAGCATCATCCCTTTGGTATGTCATGCAGCTGTTTGAAAGTGAGTTTGGAAGAGAATCATATTTTTATCCCTCAGCTGCAAAAGCACACATTTCTCTCTCTTTTTTTTCTATCTCTCTCTCTCTCACTCCAGCCCACGTAATAATAATAATATATGCGAGACGTGCCGATAAAATGAGTTACTTTTCGCAAAACATAAATGGAGATATTGGCTGAAAACTGACACTAGGGTCAAAATTGTAGATTTTTTATTGATGCCATATTCTGTAAGTATAAAACCCGCAGTCTCACGATTACGAGTCCGGTAGCCTAACCACTATGCTACCGACGGCTCAAAAAACCCCACAGCAATCTACGACTCTCGGTCACAGTGAAGGCCTTTTCTCCCGACCATCAATAATTTATTCACAGAGGCACCAGCCATCCATGTCCAGGCAAGGACTTTCTCCTCTCAACCAAACAGAGGAAATGGCAAGCTGACGTGGCACGCGGTATATTTTTGCCATTTTACTACGCCTTAGCCAATGAAAAAATTCACATTTTACGTCTGTACAAATTAATGACCACGCTACACCCGGGGCTGTGGTCATCACACCGCAGTGCTACGACGACGTACGGCTAGTGAGGCAACAAGTGCGGTGTACGTGTGTACACTACGATACACGGCCAACAACACACGACCGGCAACACACGACAAGCCGCAAGGCTGACAATATTGCTGCTGCCGCTCAAACAAGCATTCTTTCTTACGCCGCCAACATTTCTCTAGGACCTCGTTTCCATTTGTACGGAGAGTCGGCTCCGCACGGTTGTGACATTTCCCACTATATACGGGGGGAACAAAATACCCGTAATACTGACAGTACCATTTGTACGTAAAGTCAGCTCTGCATGGCTGTTACATGTAATGGGTACCCGGCTATAGACAGCGAAAGATCTTGTCAGTTTGTTAGTGTTTGAGCGCTTAATCAGCTGCTTGCCCTGTATGCTTCCCTGGAAGCTGAGAATGTTTCGGAGTGTTCTATGGTCCGCTGGGGTAATAATATAGTGTAAAGCGCATAGAGCCTGCTGTTGAGCGGGGATATGCGCTATACAAAAGCTGTCTATTATTATTATTATACGGGGACACAAAGTACCCGTAATACTGGCAGTACCGTCTATCTAGCGCCTACCAGATCTCGGCTGTAACTACCGCATCTCTCTCCCGGCTGTCTTCCGCAAAACTGTCCGCACATGTAAAGCAAAATTGTGGAGTACGCATGGTGCATGCAGGAGAGAGTGACATTTTACAACAAAAAAGAAGCGTCCATATACACATAGAACATCACAGGAATAGAGTGCAGACACACACACACACAAACACACACACACCGGTGTACCTAACTCAAGAACCAGGTGCACCCTCTAGTATACCACACAAGTACAACTTACCTGTCGACGCATATTTTGCCTCACTCTCAGTGAGTGACAGAAAAAAGAAACAAGGTGGAGAGATGTGGACAGCTTGGACGAACACACACACAAACACACAAACGAACAAACAAACACTAGCAGCTCAGGGTGTAAATCACACGTATGGCAAGAAACATCAACAACATAACCATTGAGCAATAGATCTCTGGGGGGTGGGGGTGGGGGTGGGGGGTTGATGGGAGTGTGGGGGAGGGGCGTGGGGCGGGTGGGGTCTGTCATGAAGCTGCACAACATTATCAGCAGCAGTTTGCTCTGTTACACACACACACACACATACACAAACACACACACAAAGATGTACACATTGACACCTAAAGCCAAGTCCAGCCAAAAAACCTGTTAATTAAAAACAGAATGAGTTAACACAAGTAGACCATTGCTCACTACGATAACCTGACCCCAGTTTGCAAGGTCTGCAGTGAAAGAAGAGACAGCGAAATGAACGAGAGCGAGCGAAAAGAACAAGAAAAGCCGACAGAGTGCACTTCACCGAGTTTCCTATCACTAATACTGAGTGCTTTAGTTTTAGTAAGACTTTTACGGCATTTGCAACACAATAAGGGGGTCATATAAGTGCCGAAGATTAGAGGTGTTACAAGAGAGTAACAAGCACAAAAAAGAAGGAGGAGGAGAGAAAAGGACGATAGATGTTTGACAGAAAAGAAGGAGCAGACCACACCAGAGCACCCGCCAACCACCCACACTACATGAGCCTTGTGACAGCAAAATGTTTAAGAGGGATTCGAACCTGGGCCCGACCACTGCAGTGCTATGAAACATATAATTTATATAAACATAGGGAGCTACGAAAGTGCAAACAACAAAATGAATAGCAAACGCCTGACTGCAAACATTTGGTAATTCCAACATCAGTGGAGAGCAAACACAAGTTTCTCTCGAGATTACGAGGCAACATAACATTGAGATATGTATAAATACACACATGCCATATCCACCTAGCAGAGAAACAGAAAAGTGCACAGCGACACACCGCGACAGACACACTGACAGACACACTATCCCACGACACAAAAACAATAACAAACACACTGACTAACAACACACATATAGTCACATTCATGAAAACGCAGTCGTAAGGCCACTCAGCACCTTTTAATCAAAATCTTCCACATTCTCTCTCTCTCTCTCTCACTGTCTCTCTCCTTCCATCCCCTTTCACTCTCTCTCTCTCTCTCTCTCTCTCTCTCACTGTCTCTCTCCTTCCATCCCCTTTCACTCTCTCTCTCTCTCTCTCTCTTACATGCGTGGAATACAAATGAAAAATTAAAAGAAAAAACAAAACAAAACAAAAACAAACAAAAATTAAACAAAAAAATTAAAAAATGATGCGGTAAACCAAAAGTTCATTTACTAGAGGAGGAACTACGAGAAAGTTAATTAATCATCGTCACATTCTGAGATAACGGGAAAAAAAATAGATCTATGTTTCTAGGGCCGGCGCCGTCTTCACCGCAGGTCCGAGATGTTGGCCTTGTCCCCAAATATGTGCAGCAGCTGCGACTCGTAGTGGCCGATGTTGCGCTTCATGATGTCCATGCAGGGGCCCATCAGCCGCTCAAACGCGTGCACATCCAGTACTGGAAAACCAAAGGAGTTTTTGAGAGTCAAAAGAAGCAAATAATATGCTTAGCTTAGTTTCAGGTACGAGTTTTACGGCAACTGCACTTGAAACACAATAAGGTCATACAAGTGCCGAAGATTAGAGGTGTTACAAGAGAGTAACAAACACAAAAGAAGTAGGGGAGATATTGTTTTGGAAGAGGTTTTACGGCGCTCACAACTGCATAAGGTCATACGAGCGCCAGAAGATTAGAGGTGTTACAAGAGAGTAACAAACATTTTTAAAAAGTAGGGGAGAAGAGGATGATATAGGCGTTTAATAGGAAAAAAGGAGCAAACCACACCAGAGCACCCACCAACCACCGACGTAAATATGCTTAGTTTAGTTTTAGTAACACAATAAGGTCAAACAAGTGCCAAAGAACAGATTATGTGTTAGAAGAGAGTAACATACACAAAAAAGGAGAGATAAGGACAAATAAATGTTTAGGATTAGTTTTAGTAAGAGTTTTACGGCCCTTGCAACACAATAAGGTCATATCAGTGCCGAAAAATAGATAGTGTGATAGTGTGTTACACAAGAGAGAGCCATACACAAAAAAGAAAGGGGAGAGATAAAGACGATAGACGTTTGATAGGAAAGAAGGAGCAAACCACACCAGAGCACCCGCCAACCACCCACAAGCAAATACGTATTGACAGTAACAGCTATAAGCTGACAAAATGTCTTTTTAAAATTAATTCACAGCAGTTCTGAGATAAAGACACTGTCATCGTAACCAGTTAAAAAAGGTGTTCTTCCCAAAATTAAAATTAAAATCCATTTAAAAACTAGTTACAGTTTAACATGGATATTTTCACACAGGTAGGGCAACTGAACAATTTGGCGCCAAAAACGAAAAAAAAAAAAGTCATTTTGTCAGCTAACGGCAAAGTAACTACCATGTGTTCGTTGGAGTAAAGACACCAAAAAGTTTTAGTAAGTGATTTATGGCACTTGCACCACAATAAGTGCCGAAAATTTACAATAGAGCAACAAACACAAAAAAGGAGAGGAGATAAAGACGATAGATGTTTGATAGGAAAGAAGGAGCAAACCACACCAGAGCACCCGCCAACCACCCACATTGATAGATAGATAGATAGACATACAAAATATTGACAAAAATAAAACATGAGGGGAGATAAGGATGATAGACAGACAAGATGGTAACAAGAGAGGGAAAGTACAGAAGTAGGACTTAATCTGTGGCGCTTTCCAAATACCCTTACTATAAGGCTGACTGGATGAAAATTGGTCGCTTTTAAGGACAAGCTGGCTAACCTAGACTTCGGGGGTTTCCAGGAACCTTGACCTACACCAAAAGTGGACATTACCCTACCTATAGGAGAAGTTTGGCTTCATTGGTGTGTATATTTGTTTCGTTACAGAGAAAAACTCTCCTTGTCTTTCAAAGAAACTGAACAAGGGGAAAAAACTTTACCTTCAATTTTCTCAAAACAGCATTTTTCGGGATAGCCCCCTTATGCTTAACCCTATCCGTACGCCCTGGGGTCATTTTGTATCTCCGGGGTTGTATTCTTCACATTTTAGTATATTAGCAGTACGAAGATCTTTTTGAAACTTAAAGTATTTCTCAAAAAATCATTTTGACAGACAGCTATGCAAAGCGTACAAGATCGGATTAACGAGCAAATTATGTACTCTTTGGAAAGTGGTGGCACAGAGTTCCCCACAACGTATGGATACGATAGTAAAACACAACGTACGGATAGGGTTAAGTGGTGGCACAGAGATCCCCACGTCGTATGGACACGATAGTAAAACACGACGTACGGATAGGGTTAAAAGCGACCAATTGTGGCCAGCAGCCAATCCTCTTGGCACAAAGTACGTGTCAGCTGACATTGCCGGATCAAACCATTCGTTTGTACACGTACGGAGTGACGGAACGCGATACGCCCCACATGGACTTCCCATGAAGCTCAGTTCTACCAGGAAGCCGACTCGATACCTCGTGGTACATCGGCCAGGACGCCATTACGCAAAGATAACCCGATCCCATCTGATCTGATCAAACATTTGACCAATGTCCGGGGAAAGCAAACCGCGCGGCAGAGGCACGTGAGTCATCATATCATCATCACGTCCTCCTTTGAGTATGAGTAAGAGTTTTACGGCACTTGCAACGCAATAAGGTCATGATATATCACGTCCTTCCGGCCGGGTGACACGTCACATCAAAGAGCGACCCCTGGACCCCTGTCCGGCTCTATTGTTCTCCGGACTGACCGGATGGTCAGCAACAAATCCTCTCAAGTGGAGGGGGAGGAGGGAGAAAGGAGGAGGACGGAGGAGGAGGAGGGAGAAGTAGGAGGAGGGAGGAGAGAGGAGGAAGGAGGAGGGAGGAGAG
>NW_004797412.1:964314-966800 GCF_000002075.1 Aplysia californica
CCCCCCCCCCAAAAAAAAAAAAACACCGTTTGATAGAAAAGAAGGAGAAAACCACACCAGAGCACCCGCCACCCACCCACGTAAGTCTTTGCTGACCTTAAGCCAAAGAGCAAGAGACAGTTGGAGCACCCCTTCACAACACGAGTTGAGACCACCGAGGGTTCTCTCGATAAATGAATGAATGAATGAATGAATGAATGAATGAATGAAAGAAAAAAAAGAATGAATGAATGAATACAAGAATGAATGAATGAATGAATACATGAATGGATGATTGAACGAACGAACGAACGAATGAATGAATGATTGGATGAATGAATGAATAAGAGAATTATTGAAAATGAACGAACGAACGAACGAACGAATAAACAGATTCTTTTCTTTTTTAATGGTATAAATTAGGAGGAAAAAAGCAGCAGATCTCACCTCCGAAATAGCCCCCGGGCCCGACACGGCTGATCTCTTTCTCCACAGTAGCGGTTGGGTCAGCCTGTGAACACACACAACAAGCGCATGGTCAGTTTCCTTGAGGTTTTAGTAAGAGTTTCACGGCACTTGCAACACAATCAGGTCATATAAGTGCCGAAAATTAGAGGTAACACTCTCGTACATAACATTACAAGTATCCCACTTATTTTAGTTTAGTTTTAGCAAGAGTTTTACGGCGCTCGCAACTGCATAAGATCATATAAGTGCCGAAGATTAGAGGTGTTACAAGAGAGTAACAAACACAAAAAAAGGAGTGGAGATAAAGACGATAGATGTTTGTTGATAGGAAAGAAGGAGCAAACCACACCAGAGCAGCCGCAAAACACCCACACAAAACAAGGGCATGGTTAGTTTCCTTGACGTTTAGTTAGAGTTTTACGGCACTTGCAACACAATCAGGACATAATGGTCGCTTTTTTTAATTACTAGGGGGATATCCCGAAATATGTCGTTTTGAGAAAATCGAAGGTAAAGTTTTTGCCCCTTGTTCAGTTTCTTTAAAAGACAAGAAGCGTTTTCTCTATAACCAAACAAATATACACACCAATGACACTAAACTTCTCCTAGATCTATAGGTAGGGCAATGTCCCCTTTTGGTGTAGGTCAAGATTTCTAGAAATCCCTGAAATCTGGGTTAGCCCGTTTGTCCTTAAAAGCGACCATATAAGTGCCGATAATTAGAGTGAACACTCAGGCATACAACATGAAAAGTATCCCACTTATTTTAGTTTGGTTTCAGAAAGAGTTTTACGGCACTTGCAACACAATAAGGTCATATAAGTGCCGAAGATTAGAGGTGTTACAAGAGAGTAACAAACATAAAAAAAGAAGGAGGGGAGATAACGACGATAGATGTCTGATAGGAAAGAAAGAGAAAACCACACCAGAGTCCCCGCCAACCACGCACAAATACCTGAGTTATTTGCACACTCGTGCACATAACATTACAAGTATCCCACTTATTGGAACACTCACGCAGATAAACATTACAAACACCTAACTTATTTGTTCACTCTCGCACATAACACAACAATGACTATCTGACTCATTGGATTATTTCCACACGTATGAGAAGTATTCGACTCATTAGATTAGTCTCACACGTATGATAAGTATTCGACTCATTAGATTATTCCCACACGTATGAGAAGTATTCGACTCATTAGATTATTCCCGCACGCATGATAAGTATTCGACTAATTAGATTAGTCTCACACAACGAGTTATTTGACATAAATAAGTTTGCAACACCACTGCCATCGTAAACGACCACGACAATGAATTATGTTTCCTGGTGAGATGCAATAATATATATAATATATAAAGATTTGTCATCACCATTGTGCCTGACTGATTGGATTCCTCTCACACTCCGCCCCAAGTACTGACGTACAAATTGTTTCCACTCAGAGTGGTTAAAAAAATTCTTTTTAATTTTTTAAAAGCGCTTTACGGCATTTGCACCATGATTAGGTAATAATGCATTTTGACATACGACAATGACGAATGCCAGCGACGATATAAGTGCCGAAGATTTAAGGTGTTACTACAGAGGTTTTAGTTTTAGTAAGTGTTTTACGTCACTAGCAACACAATTAGATCATTTATGTGTTGAAGATGAGAGGTATTACAAGAGAGTAACAAACACAAAAAAGGAGGGGGGATAAGAACGATAGATTTTTTAAAAGGAAAAGAAGGAGCAAACCACACCTGAGCACCTGGGGGGACCCACCCACACGCCAGATTATTGTCATTCAGAAGGTAAAAAAGAAGTATAAGAGCCATAATTTGATCTTGCTCATCCTGACAACTCCATGTACTAGACACTATCACACACAACATCACCTGAGGACTCTTCATCTCCCCGCAAGAGTAGGCTTCGGCCGCCACATGGGCAAAATGAAAAAAATTCCTACCCACTAAAAATATTTGGTGTATTCCGTGCGCTCATAGATCTATAACCTTATGCAGTTGCGAGCGCCGTAAAACACAACCCC
>NW_004797412.1:969105-970693 GCF_000002075.1 Aplysia californica
GAGAGTGTGTGTGTGTGTGAGAGAGAGAGAGAAAGAGAGAGTAAGAGAGAGAGAGGGAGAGAGAGAGAGAGAGAAAAAGATAGAGCGAGTGTGCTTGTGAGTGTGTGTGTGTGTGTGTGTGTGTGTGTGTGTGTGTGTGTGTGTGTGTGAGTGAGTGTGTGTGCGCGCGCGCGTGTGTGTGTGTGTGTTCACTGAACAAACAGCATGTATATATTGTACTAATGGTTACCTTACCAGGTATAACTTGCGACTGAAATATATCATTTTCGAAACAACTTACGTGAAAAAAATCTACTACATTAGATCTAGTAATACACGGAAATAAATTCTAAAGTCTAGAGTCTCATCTACAAATCTAGAAGGAAAAAAGGAGGGGGAAAATAGAGGAAAAAAAAGGAGAAAGAAAGAAAGAAAAAAAAAGAAGCTTAATGAAGAGGGCAAAATAATTTTAGAAAAAAAACCCGTACTACTTTCACCTCTCCAAGGAGGCCAGTGATGACGTCACGAGGAGTCGTGCACACTAGAGTCAAAGTGGTGCCAAAGCGTAAGAATTATAAATATATTATGGTCGTTTATTAAGGAAAAGCGGGCTAACCCAGATTTCGGGGGTTTCCAGAAATCTTGACCTACACCAAAAGTGGGCATTTCCCTACCTACAGGAGAGGTTTGGTTTCATTGATAATGTATATATATTTCTTTGGTAATAGAGAAAACTCTCCTTGTGTTTTAATGAAACTGAACAAGGGGGAAAAACTGAACATTCTATTTTCTCAAAACATCATTTTTTCGGAATAGCCCCCTACTAGTGATCAGAAGCGACTGTATAAAGGAAGGCAAAAGGTCGCAAAACCTAAACTGCAACTACATACACACTAGGACCTATGTATACGAGCACAGTCAACATTGGGTTTGAGTCCCCGAGGTGCACACTATACATGGTATTATGAAAACAGCCATCTAGTATTGGGTAAAAGCGAAGATAGAAACAAAATGATAATAATGATAATAATAATAATAATAATAATAAAATAATAATAATACATGTCATAGTTGTTTTTTTGTAATAAGAGTTTTAAGGCACTTGTAACACAATAAGGATATATAAGTGCAGAAGATTAGAGGTGTTACAAGAGAGTAACAAACACAAAAAAGGAGGAGAGATAAGGACGATAGATGTTTGATAGGAAAGAAGGAGCAAACCACACCAGAGCACCCGCCAACCACCCACAGGGGGTGGGGGTGGGAAGGGGAGGATGAGACAGGATTTCCTGTCTCGACAATCCATCATTTGTGCCATCAGAGCAGTAGCATCCACTTTTTTAAAAATCCATGTCACAAGATATCGACTTGGCAAAATAATTATACGTCATCAAGTCTATGCTCCTGGAAACGGGAAGAAGCTATTTAAAAAAAGTATTGATTGAGGATTTACAGCGCACAAGTCACATTTTTAAAGTTTTAGTTTTAGTAGAGGTTTTACGGCGCTCGCAACTGCGTACGATCATAATATAAGCGCCAGAAGATTAGAGGTGTTACAAGAGAGTAACAAACACACAAATGAAGAAGGGGAGATAAGGACGATAGATGT
>NW_004797412.1:973968-976037 GCF_000002075.1 Aplysia californica
CCCCTCACAAACAGGAACAATTAATCATTTCATTTCGCTCCCCATGAGCCGAGGGAATACAAAATTGTGTGTAAATTGTGCCCTCTCTACTCGGGTCCGAGGATCCTGCGTCATGATCTCTGCAAGTTTAATAGGACGCGAAAAGAATATTCGGGGTAAATTATCAGTGAGTAGAATGCTGCATTTTAAAAGTTCATAACCTGTTTGCCAACTTGCTACCTACAACCCGCTTACGAATACCCCAACATACCTGCCACTATACTGTCTTCCCACTTAGCTCCTCTCGACACTTGTCTCGGCCCCATACAATAGGCTAACACTAACAATGTCACCTTAGCAGAGACTGTCAGCCATTTCGGAACTTCATGGTGACCGTAAAGATGGTTCCAGTAAGGAATGGGATAGAGGGTTCCCACGTCCCTCGTGACTCATTGGAGCAGAGGAAGATAGGACAAACGCTACTTAAACATTACTTAAACGCAATCCCACATCATCACTCATCACCACCATTATTTCTGAAATTATCATTGCTCTCAGATGAATGACTGACATCTATATTCCTTGAACCCTCTATCTTTAACAATTACATCCCATACTAAGTATGCATCTAATACACTTTTGGACACTATCAATCATATACGCACTTTTTTCTACAAATCAGATGGCATCAATCTATTATCTATTTGTGGTGGCCAAATGTTGCTATTCAAAAGGCTTTTTTAATGGCTGCATCGATCGACGTGCGGTTTTTGCGAAAAGATTCTTTAAAATATTCTCCAGATCATGACACCCTTGGTTTTTTCCGTTTTGAAACAGTTTTGCTAAAAAAAAAAGAAGCTAAATTTCTTTATTTCGCCGATCGCTTTTGTAGGCCGACGCTTCTGTCTATGCAATTTTAGAAAATCCAGTGCGGAAGTGATATTTTGCAAGGCGCATTTTGTTTAGAGAGTATAGATCTAGATCAAGACCTTCTAATTGTTTGCATCTCTCAAAATTGATTTCTCCATTCCAGTAGAGTATAATATAGTAGGCCAATGACTTTCAGATGGAGTCAAAGCACCGATCATTCCTTTCATCGAAAGGGGGCCCAGCTAGTCTCATATAAATGGGCAGGGGATAAACAAAAAGGAACCTGACATTTCATCTCCATGCCGCCATTTTACTTTTCTTTTTGTTCACAGTCCCACCCAAGGCAACGTACTCACGTGTAGCATGCACACTATCAAGAATTTATCATCTCCCGTGATCGCGGCGCACTTTCTAAAGTCGAGTTTTTGTTTTTTGTTGGGTTTTTTTTCATTTTGCGTTTGTTTTGTTTTGTTTCTTTGGTGTTCAAACAGGCGGCGGGCAAATCCGTACAGTTCATTCTCAGAAAACCGCCCCAAGCATTCGATTCAACCACCACGCACAAAACTGAGGAGGGAGAAAAGAATCTTCTAGTCTCAAGACAAGCCTTGGGGGCGGGGTTGGGAATTATCAGACGTAACGTCATTAAGCTTTGCTTTAGTATTTTAGTTTTAGTAAAAGTTAAACGGTACCTGCAACACAAAAAGGTCATATAACTGCTAAAGATTGGAGGTGTTACAAGAGAGTAACAAACACAGAAAAGAAGGAGGGGAGATAGAGACAATATATTTTTTACAGGAAAGAAGGAGCAAACCACACTAGAGCACCCGCCAACCACACACTCTCAGTGTCAAACCAGTCAAAGTAAACACATAAATGAATACATAAATAAGTCACCAAAAAAAACACATTTCTAAACATTGTGTTTTTGCAAGATCAGAGTGTTACGGGCAATTGCAACAGAATAAGCTCCTAAAAGTACAGAAGTTTAGAGGCGTTACAAGAGAAAAACAAACACACAAACGAAGGAACGATAAGGACGATAGATTCTGATGTGTCACACACACACACACACACACACACACACACACACACACACACACACACAAACACACACACACACAGACAGACATCCTTCCGCATGTATCCTTTGCAGATATGTGTTACCATGGTTAAGCATATATGCACATCTAAATGAAAATACTGACATACCTCAAAGCCCC
>NW_004797412.1:976899-978040 GCF_000002075.1 Aplysia californica
GGGGAGGTGGTACTGCAGCAAAAAGTAACAACAACACTGCCGTTACTAGAGCAGCACAAAACAAGATTGTTCCAAACACTTCCTGTCTGAGGAACACTGTGCAAAGCCTGTGCGTTAACTCTTTCAGGACAAAGCGGACGTTGGGTTTTACTATAGTATCTATACGACGTGGGGAACTCTGTGCCACCACTTAACCCTATCAGTACGTCGTGTTTTACTATTGTATCCATACGACGTGGGGAACTCTGTGCCACCACTTAACTCTATCCGTACGTTGTGTTTTACTATCCTATCCATACGACGTGGGGGACTCTGTGCCACCACTTTGCAAAGAGGAAATTTACTCGTTTATCCGATCCGTACGCTTTGCATAGAAGTCTGTCAAAATGATTTTTTGAGAAATACTGTAAGTTTCAAAGAGATCTTCGTACTAGAAGTGTTCTAAAATGTGAAGAATACAACCCCGGGGGTACAAAATGACCCCAGGCGTACGGATAGGGTTAAGTGCCCAAATGGACGCATGTGTCCGACCAGCAAGGAAAAGACCCGAGGCAAGGTCGAGGAACATTACGAACCATCACACACAAACAAACCAAATACGTGAATTTGCATGTTTCATAGAACGTACATTTTTGTCCGCTTCATTAACGTTTCAGACAAAGGAAACAGAACGGAAAAAAATCAGCATGATGAACGAAGTTATGCCTCTGTTTTTCAACTCTGCTAATATCTCTCAAGTACCCCAAAACAATGCGTCCTGAAAGAGTTAAGTGGCTTCAACTCGCAAATGTTTTCCGGGGGGGGGGGAGTAAAATAGTTAAATGCAGTACAGGAGTGACACCTGGTTGCTAAATGGCAGTTTATAGAGCATCTGACCAGCGCAGAGCTGATGTTCACATTCTCCTACCATTACGGGGACAACTTGACATTCCAACCATAAGGTCAAAGAACGGCCAGATCAATCGTTGTTGGGCCTCGGCAGGTACTGAACAAAGACACATTAATGAAAAGAAAAACAAAAAGAAAGATCTCAGGAGGTCCAATACTGATTAACTTTTCATCTTCCAGCACAGTACAGCCTTCCCTGCTGTCTTCTGTATCCAGATACATTCAGTTTATTCAGTTTAGACAAAACCGGGGG
>NW_004797412.1:978140-978835 GCF_000002075.1 Aplysia californica
TTTCTTATACTACGTAATATTTTAGAAGAGGGGAGGGGGGTGGAGTTAGAGAACCCCCGTTTGAGAAGAGGACCAGACTTGGAGGGGAATTGTGGGGGAGGGGGGAGGAAGGAAGAGGCTTGCTGAAGTGGCGGTGATTCTAACATGACAAATGGACCAAGACACTGGTGTATTCCGATCCGTGCTTGCATGGCCACGCTGGTGGTAGGGACTTTTCGACTCCCAGCAAACATCAAATTGCAAAATTATTAACGGCGGTCTGTCAGGGTCGTGCACCCAGTAGAGTTGGGCGGAGAATCGATTCTGGAACTGACTCCCACGAGTAATGTTACAGAAGAAAAGTTCAGACTTCTTTTTACGAAAACCAACGATTACCGGTTATTTTAATCCTCCGAATCTTTAAAAAAAAAAAAAATTATTTTCGAGAAATAAAAGCTGATGCTTCGTAGTGTTCGGAAATCAAGTTTATCCAAAATCCAGAAGATTTTCGGAGCCAATTAGGTGACCACTGGAAGAAATCACATTGTTAGAAAGTAAGTAATAGGGTTCGGAGTCGATTCCTACGATTCCAAGCTTTCAATAATCGGGAACCTAGCCGCCCTGCACTAGCACCAATGATAGTACATAACAAGATGGGCCACTTCTCTCTTTGAGCCAATTAAAAAAGTGTCCTCCAAATTTGGTGGCGCCCTCTT
>NW_004797412.1:980392-982179 GCF_000002075.1 Aplysia californica
AAAAAAAAAAAGTAAATTTGTTGTTCTCAAGGACTCTTAAGCTATGGAAGTCGCCAAAATTTGACGGCCATTTTCTCACTGATTTTGCTTCTGAAACCAGGCGACCCCACCTCCTTTAATTGCAAATATCTCAACTTCTATTCAAGTTGAAGGGAATTTTTTTTCCCATCGAAAGCAAGGCACACGAATAACCGTTAAGATGATACCAATAATTCTGCATGCCCAAAAAATTGACGAGCGTGTGATTCCACCGCGTCATGAAACAATTAATCCGTACAGTTTAGATATCTACAATGAAACGACCGTGACTAGGGAGACTACTACAAGTGGCGCGAACTGTCAGTGACTGCCTGCTAGGGAGAGGTGGGCAAAATCCGGATAAATATCCGGATAATCAGATAATCCTCAATAAAACATTATCCGAATTCAGACTCTTAACTCTTTTTTACTGATCCGTTTGCTGAAGCGGGTGCTCCCATTTGTTGAAGTGATGCTAACTCATTAAAATCTTCTTCTTTTTCTTTTAAGGAATGTATTTTTGAAAAGTAAAAGTTGATGCTTCGCAGTGTTCCGAAATCAAGGTTATCATCCTAAATCCTGAAGATGTTCGGAGCCAACCAGGTAATCACCGTAAGAAATCACATCATTAGAAAGTAAGTAATTGGATTCGGAGTCGATTCCTACGATTCCTAGATGTTAATAACCGGGAACCTGGCCGCCAAGCACGAGAACTAACCCAACTATACACGGAGACGGAATGCACGAGTGTCTTGGTCAATTTGTGTGGTGCCTATCGTAAAACATGATGGCTTACCCCGTCCTTCTGCAAGAGAAGAAATTCCGAAATGGTCAAATAGATAGAAAACATCCAGGAGAAAAGCAAGGCATTGAGAAACAACAAAAAGTGTAAAGCCAATACGCCATCCATACAGAATAATTAAAACATAACAGTTTACTTGGCATGCAAAAAGGAGATGAGAATAAATGGTAAGGAATGCAAATATAGGGGGGGGGGGTAGAAAGGAACAGAAAAGGGACAGAAGCAAACAACAAGGAGAGCCGTACATCCAAAAGAAAGATGTGAAGAACAGGCGAGCATTAATTATTTTTCTTTTTGACAAAAAGACTTCATAAATTGCGAGTTCTGATGGAAATGAAATATAGAAACAAAGAGGGGAGAGGACAAAAGCGCCCACATAGCACAGCATGATGGGTTGTATCAGATATAGGACCAGAAAAGGGTGAAAAAAAGGAGGGGGAAAGGGTCCCAAATAGAGACAAAGGAGTCTAAAGAAAAAAAAAAACATAGTTCGTATGTTTAAAAAAACCAACCCTAGCAACTGCAATAACAACACAAACAACAATCCCAAACAGCAGCACATAGTACAAGACAACAACGACGACAACAGCAGCAACAAAAGCACCAACAACAATCACAGCAACAATAACGACAACAACAGCAACAATAACGACAACAACAGCAACAACAACGACAACAACCACAGCAACAACACCACCACCACCACAACAACAACAGTGACAAAAACAACCACCACAGCAAATAAAGCAACAACATCAACAACAAAAACAACAACAACAACAACAACAACAACAACAACAACAACAACAACAACAACAACAACGACTAGGTCATGGGTGAAGACAGGTGCACAAAACACAAATGTATCAGAAAACGTACAAAGCAAGTGAACACATCTAGACACACTTTTTTCGGGACAGACAGGAGAGATGAGAGACGGGGTGGGGTGTGTGTGTGTGTGGGGGGG
>NW_004797412.1:984240-986125 GCF_000002075.1 Aplysia californica
CTGTTCCCGTCACCCATCTGTTTGAGATCTCTAAAAAAAAGGCTTGGTCTACTTCTACCTCTGTTACCTACAATCACAACATAACAGCATCGAAATGAAATAGAGGAGGTAAACTACACCACAGTGCCTACCAACCGGCCACGGAAAAGTGTGCCAAAACAAACAAAGGGACTTCGGCGGGTAGTTGGAGGGCACCACTGGCTTTTCTTTCCCTCTGTTCTTTCAGTTTGCCTTACTAATTTCCTACACTAAACAGCCGTCTTTATCTCGATGTGCTCCGCTGTACTCAGACAAAACACACATACGGAAATTGAAGCAGAGAGTAAATTTTCCGCCTGTTACTGTTATTAACATCCACACACTGGGATTATTAGAGGCCCATTATGAATTATTCATTAGAGACTCGTTCTCGTACAGCTAGCTAAGAAGGTTCAAAATTGGAATGCAGACGGACCCCGGGACATGCAGACGACGTAAACTGGCACACTACAACCAAGCTGAAGACAAAAAGGTTACCTCGGACAAATGCAGACCTGCTGGGGGGAAAACAAACTACCACCAACAGAATCAGTAATATTATTTATTCCAAGCTGTACTTTCCAACTGTTTCGTCTTAGTCATGTCTGTCGCACAAGGAACCAATGTTCGGAGATGGGGCGTGGGGCGTCTAGGGCAGAAAATTAGGAGGGGAAAGGGGGGTGGTGGATTCACAGACGTGTGATCAGTAACCAATTCGCATACCAATTTTAAAAAATCCCAAACCAAATACCACCCCCCCCCCCCCATTTTTTAAAATAAAATTCACCCAAGTACCTCGCTTACTATTCCTTATACGCACTTCACAGACAGCCATGAAGGTGTTCGGCATTTTTTTAAAAACACATCCACAAAACAACAAACACATTAGTTACCTTACGATTGGACTGGCAGCAGTGGGGAGGGGGGGGAGGCAGGGGTGCATTTTGCTTCTTTCTGTGTTGATTTGAATAGTCTGGACTGTTCCATATACATGTATATGTATCATAGTTTGGCGATTACAAAAAATTTTTAAAAATTTTTTAAAACAAAAAAACTCAAATCAATCAGTGTACTCTAGCTAATACATTTGAACCTATTATCATACCGATTCAGCGTCCAAAAAGGCCCTTCAACCCGTAGTAATCGCTTCCCTCGATTACCAGGCTCCATAACATTAACCCTGTCCTTACAGCGACCGCACACACGCGCACACACACACACACACACACACACAGAGAACGCACACACACACAGCACGCACGTACGTCACACGCCGCAGTCTCATCTTCATTCCCATCGAAACGTGTGTGCGTGTGCGCCCGCGTGTAGTGTATGTTGTGGGAACAACACGACTCGTGCGAAATACTAAACACGCGTTCGTTCACGTCTTGCTCCTTGAGCACGGTGCTGTTATGGTTTGTGGAACCAACGGTCTCTTGACCTAGAGAACGTGCCGGGGGAAAAGATAACCATGTGAATATCATTATAATATATTTCTCACTTGGATTGTGTTATAGTATGCTTTGCAGCCCCCGTATTATTCTACTGTGGAGTATAAAGACTTTTCACATCGTGTGTTATCTAATTTTTCTGCCTGGGATTATAAAGGCTTTGCACATTGTGTCATCATTTCTATATGGATTAAAAGCAGACATAGCACACAGTAAAATTTGTCTGGGTTGGAACAAAAACGCCCTGCAAACCATCAATATAATTTTTCACACTTGGATTACGAAGGCATTGCGCAGCGTAAAAATTGGATTACAAATGTGTTGCAAATCGAGTTGTATTTAAATTTGTATATGTGTGTGTGTCTCTCTCTCACTCTCTGTGTGAGTGTGTGTGTGTGTGTATGTGTGTGTGTGTG
>NW_004797412.1:986225-987733 GCF_000002075.1 Aplysia californica
CCCTTTTTTGTGGGGATACCTTAGAGGAACTGGGCGTAAAGCTGGGCACTCCGTGTATTGCAACACTCAACTCTCCCCTTCTGCCGCCCCCCCTCCGTCACACACACACCACACATACCATCCACACACACACCTACATACACACACACACACCACCCACCCACACCCACACAAAAGCGATTGTGTACGAGTAAACGTGTGAATCTCTGTGTGTTGATGCACACGAGCGTGAAAGAAAGAGAATGAGATAGATAGGTAGATAGATAGGTAGATATATAGATAGATGAATAGGTGGTAGGTAGGTAGGTAGGCAGGTAGGCAGGTAGGAATGTATGTATGTACGTATGTAGGTAGGTGAATGGGCAGGTAGGTAGGTAGTTATGTAGGTAGGTAGGCAGGCAGGTAAGTAGGTAGGTAGGTGGGTCGGTAGGTAGGTAGGTAGGTAGGTAGGTAGGTAGGTAGGTAGGTAGGTATGTATGTAGGTAGGTAGGTAGATGAATGGACAGGTAGGTAGGTAGTTAGGTAGGTAGGCAGGCAGGTAAGTAGGAAGGTAGGTAGGTAGGTAGGTAGGAGGGTCGGTAGGTAGGTAGGCAGGTAGGTAGGTAGGTGGATAGGTAGGTGGGTGGGTAGGTAGGTATGTACGTACGTATGTAGGTAGGTAGGTAGGAAGGAAGGAAGGTAGTTAGGTAGGTAGAAATGTGAGTGAGACCATGTGTGTGTCTGTGTGTGTGCATGGGTACCTGTGCATGGGTACGTGCGTATGCGTGTACAAGAAAGCTGCACTTATTTGATTGGAAGCGACAAAACACACACCCCCACACTGCACAGCATATAGTCAAATGACGTATATTTTTAAGTTTTAGTAAGAGTTTTACGGCACTTGCAACACAATAAGGTCATAAAAAGTGCCGTGGATTTGAGGTGTTACAAGAGAGTAACGAACGTAAAAAAGAAGGAGCGGAGATAGAGACGATAGATTTCTTTTAGAGGAAAGAAGGAACAAACCACACCAGAGCACCTGCCAACCACCCACTGTTTACACTCTGTGTTCACCTTATCCCATATTCATTTTAACCTCTTAGCAATGACATTTTAGTCTATTGAAAATGATTTCAGTGTGTGTATGTGTTGTAGAGGCTGTCTTACCCCCCCCCTCCCCCCAGGTTTTTGTTACATATTAGGTCACACGCGTTGTATATTTTTAACTTCACCAAAAAAAAAATCCCAGACTACAATATAATCATTTGTCAGGTGCGACAATGTACGCCCAAGACATCATATGAAAACATTTACTGACATAAATTTGATTTCTACTATAGACAAGATCACTTCTAAATGTAGCAAACGAACCAATTCCCAAGCTTTTGCACACACATACACACACATATATAAACACAAAAACACACACATATCACGCACACACACAGATAGACAGAAAGACAGACATATAGACAGATAGATAGATAGATAGATAGATAGATAGATAGATAGATAGATAGATAGATAGA
>NW_004797412.1:987953-990057 GCF_000002075.1 Aplysia californica
GTGTGTGGAGAGAGAGAGAGGGGGGAGGGCGGAGAAGGGCGTCTTCTTGAGAGTCCTTCGGACGGGAAGAACAGTATGTGTTTATTTTTTGAAAATTAATAGAATCACAGATAAAACGAACAAGCAGTCAGCACAACGACACAGTCCCTGTTATGGACGCAGATAATTGTGACTTATCAAGCCCTACATCATCAAACAGCTTACAACTTTCCGAAAATAAAAATCCCCCCCTCCCCCCTCCAAAACCTTCTGATGATCATATTATCAAGACACATGCATAAACATCATCACCACTAACATAAAAAATGATTACTTTACAGCGCGTAGGTCTTAGACCCAGACTGCAACAAACTAGTATAAAATAAATAGATGCTTAATGCTTATTAAAATCTAAAATATTATTTTTAGTACACTATTAATAGTAGTAGTAGTAGTAGTAGTAGTAGTAGTAGTAGTAGTAGTAGTAGTAGTAGTAGTAGTATCATTATAATATGTTATTACTATTATTATTATTTTTATTACTATTATTATTATTCTTCTTATTATTATCATCATCATTATTAGTATTAGTATGATCATCATGATGGTTATTATTATTATTATTTTTATTATCACTATTTTTATTACAAATGTATCATTTAATTATTACTGCTATTGTTACTACTTATTATTGTTATTGACGTTACTTTATTATTATTATTATTAGTAGTATTATTAGAATTAGCATTATCTCATCAATAGTATCACCATTATGATGTACGACATAATATGATAATACTGAGTTCATATTACTTAAAATATAGTTACCGGTACTTCTACCTGTTTCTCTCCCCTCGTTTTTTTATGAGATAAAACAACGCCAACCTATAAAAAAAAAGTCTCTTCGAAGACGGAACATTAGGCTTCAACCAAAGCGTTAGTGCAGATGTCCATAGGCCAAAAAGCATAATCTATTCGGATCGGATCGGATCGGATCGGTCAGATCGGGTTGAGCAGAAGCACTGGCCACTGCACATTATATCAAACTGATTTCTGCTTTCCTTTGTCAAATTTGACCCGGAAGTCCGTTAGAGCTTGTAGCATTCTGCACGGTGTTCGTTTATTACCTTGTCTGAATAAAGAGAAG
Source organism: Aplysia californica (assembly GCF_000002075.1). Classification (NCBI taxonomy): domain Eukaryota; kingdom Metazoa; phylum Mollusca; class Gastropoda; order Aplysiida; family Aplysiidae; genus Aplysia; species Aplysia californica. Next base: position 989,080 of record NW_004797412.1, read on the forward strand.
CACATCGGTAAAATAATTGTCATTCAGAGCTAATGAGAAAAAGTAAGACAGACAGACAGAAACAACAGAATGAAAGTAATGATGTACTTGTAGGACCTACGTGGCGCCCTCCAACTGTCCGTAAACAAACGATCTGACCCCGCAATAGGTAGTTGTAGTAGCCTTCTTGTTTGTTTGAGTAAAGAGAAGCACACCGACACAATTATGGCCATTTAGTTTTTAGTTTTAGTAGAGTACTTACGGCGCTCGCAACTGAATATTATATAAGGTCATATGAGCGCCAAGGGGGGGGGGGGGGGCGTCAACAGAGAAGTCCTAACAGGGAATCAGGCTTACTCTGATCACCTCTCTAGCTTCAACAGCACAAAGTCTGCTTACGGCTATCAAGGCACTAGCGGGCCACAAGAGAGTGAAAAACAAACAAAAGAATTAGAGGGGAAATGACGATAGTTAGGATAAGGAAAGAAAAAGTAGCAGCTCCCTGTTGCAGTTTAGGCACAGTTTTGAACATGACATCGGTGAATCAGCCCATTTATAATTCTACTGTGCATAAAAATATATTAATTTCCCCCCGTTGGGAATGGCCTGGCCATTTAGTGGTGTGAAAATGTAAGACAGACAGAATCAATAGGTGGAAAGTAAAGAAGTAGGACTTGCCAAAGCCAATAATATGGCGCCCTCCAACCACCCGCGTGGTAAGCCTTCAGACTGGCAGATGGCCATGGCTGTTTCATCAAACTGGAACCGATCGATTGTGACCTAGAAAAGCACTAGTTTTTCAAGAGCTTTCTTTTTCTCAACTGAGGAGTTGATCAAGTTGTGCCAAAATTATAGCTTTTGCCTCTCAAAAAAGGACAAATCTGGCCGTCTTCAAATGTATCAAACCACATCATTTTCTAATTCTGCAATACGCACTGGGTATTTAAAGTATCAAGACGAGAAGAAATATGGAGGTGTCTACGTTTGTATAATTAAGGG
>NW_004797412.1:991618-992818 GCF_000002075.1 Aplysia californica
AGTTTTAATTTTAAAGACACACATAAATATATACGTTCACAGCAAGTGGTGTAAAAGTTGTTTTTAGGGGAGGGGGTGTCTTTTAATAGCGATTTACTGAGATAAGATTTCCACACAGACGTGAGACATCAACTTTAATTAGGAGCGAAGTACACCGGCAGAAATATAACCTTTTCGGTTTCCTTCCAAGTGTCAGTTTATCATCCTTTTTTAAAATTCTGATGTTGATATAATCCTGAAAAATGCACAGAAATATAACCTTTTTTATTTTCAATAAGCGTCACTTTATCGTTCTTTTTTTTTTATTCTGACGTTGATATAATCCTGACAACCATACAGAAATATAACCTTTTTATTTTCAATAATAGTCAATTTATCGTTCTTTTTTATTCTGACGCTGATATAATCCTGACAACAACTGCACAAAAATATTATAACCTTTTTTGTTTGTTCAATAAGTGTCAATTAATCGTTCTTTTTAGAATTCTGAAAGTGATATAATCCTGAACATAAGTATATAATATTATTGTACATGTGAACTAAAAAAACAAACAAAAAAACAAACTTTTTTTTTCGTCTTATTTTCTATCACAGTAGCACGTCTGCGATTAATACGCATTCTTGACGGAGTCAGGTTTCATCAGTGCAGTAAAAAATGAAAGGAACCTGAAAGTGTTGGGGAGTGAGCGCCCGCTCAATACACGTGTGAGTGTTACTTGTCGGGAATTCCGCGGATGACAAGGAAAATGACGCTTCAACAAAAGGTACTCACGGCTCTAGACAGGTGGTGAGGGGAGTGGCCTGAAGAAAGAAACACTCTTTAAAAAAACAAACATTTTACGTCAAACCTGAACCATAGACCTGGGGTGGAAGTGCTAGAGTGTCTTAGTTTCAGTTTCAGCAACCCTCCAAAAAAACTCGCGGTCCCCGCGTCAGCAACGAGAGGAATCAGAATCTGATTTTCAGTTTCAAGGAAATTCGGCCCGCAGAAGGAAGTGACGCAATCATGGGCAGGAGGAAAGTCATCAGATCCACTTTGGAAGTGGCACTGGAGGAGGTAGGGACGTGTGGTGTTTGCGGTCGTGGTGGATTTGTGGTAGAACCTAGACAGACAGACAGACAGACAGACAGACAGACAGACAGACAGACAGACAGACAGACAGACAGACAGACAGACAGACAGACAGACAGATTTTTACT
>NW_004797412.1:994585-995788 GCF_000002075.1 Aplysia californica
CCCCGGGTCTCCCCCACAGAATAAACTAGGGATACACCTTGCATAACAATTTTTAGGAGAAAAAAAACCTCATCTGTTCTTCTTCTACACAAAAGGAAAGACTAAAACCCGTTTAGCCCCTATTCCCGCAAGCAGTTCGTAGATTTTCATTAATAATCACAACTGCGGAATAAAATTGCCAATGTTCAACAGAGCTCAACAAAGATGGGGGCATAAAAACACTTACATTTTAATAAAATAACAAATGTCAGGTCTCGACAACATAATTAAATAGCCTAAACATCTTCTCAATCTGTTCTCCCTCTACACAGGAGCCGACAGAGATGTGTAACGTAACTCTGGTATTTGCGAGCACTTTGAGTTCTTCGTTCATCATGACAATTACCGCATGAAACTTGCACGTTCAAAATCTTCTGAGTTCAATCAAAGTCAAATCTCTAGGCCTACAACATTTAGCTGAGTAGGACTTTTATGGCGCTTACAGCACAAATAGTCCATAAAATATAAGTGCGATAACAAGAGGTGGTACTTCTAGAGAGTAAAGTACAACGAAAAGAGGGAGGAGAGACTAGGACGATTAATGATAGGAAATGATAGGAAAGAAGGAGCTACAAACCACACCAGAACACAGGCCAACCACCCACTTACAGCATTCAACAACCCAGTCCACTACATAAACTTACACTTAAAGAATTTCAAGTTGGTACCTTGTCGAATATCGGCACAACCTAAAAAATACTCGATGCTTAAAATCCTAGCGCAATTTTCCAACATCAGGTTTAAGAAAACTTCTTTGAACTACCCTTTGACAATAAAAGGATTTTGTTCAAACCTGCGAAATTTTCCGCTCCCCACAACCCGTTTTTCCTCTCTTTGCAGGAACCGAAAAAGATGTGTAGCTCTGGCAGCCTCTGCAAAAACTTTGTCTATTTCATCCTGGTGGTGACGGACATTGCCGACTTTATCAGCGATTGGCTCTTCTTTGTGGATGTTTACATTGTGGAGGAGGGCCTGGTCTACGGACCCGTCCAGCCCGCTGCTAAATGGAGTCTGCTCGCCTTCTCCATTGTGGGGACTATCACTTTTATCATGGAGGTGAGGGAGAGAGAGAGAGAGAGAGAGAGGGGGGGGGAGAGAGAGAGAGAGAGAGAGAGAGAGAGAGAGAGAATTCTCTGAGAAATTGAACATGAAATGGATCGCCTG
>NW_004797412.1:996863-1005791 GCF_000002075.1 Aplysia californica
CCCGGCCTGTACCAGATGACCAACCTGTGGTGGGAGACATTCCGCCACAACGCCTGGGTGGACTCGGACGCCCTGTCTGCCGTGGTCATCTGGATAGAGGACGTGCCGCAGATCGCGATCAGGTAACACCGCAAAGGCCGGGGGTTCGAACACGCCGTGGGTCAAGTTATTTACGTCTCCACTGACACGATTTAGATCACTTGGGAGGCGGGAATCTGACCCTGCCTGTCGGGGCCAACCCATGATGAAGGGTGTGTGAGGGGGGGGGGGGATACAAAGTCCTACTACTAGCACAGGAAGATCATGATCAACATCATATCAAGTGCCAAATCTGCGACAGACACCAGCGATCATGGTTCTCCATTCATTTCTTTGCTCCAAGTGGGTTACTCTGGGCCTACCTCTGCCTCGTTTGCCTTCAATTTTGCCAGTGAGAGCTAGGTGTTCAAGACCGTTCTCTCTATTCAGGTGTCCCAAATTCTGTTTGTCTTTTCCAGATTGTTTTTATCAGTAAGCGTCCCATGTGGGCTTCTTCAAGTATTACCTCATTTGATTTTGATTTTTTTTCCTCCCAAGACATTCTCAGCAGTCTCCTAAGAAACCGCAACTCTGTGGCATCTATTTTATTTTCACTGTCTTTAGTGATTGTCCAGCATTCACAGTCATACAGAAGGGCTGACCATACATTACATTTCAGAACTTTCATTTTGGTAGTCATTGAGACGTTTTTATATTTCAGGATTGAGCTCAATTTGTTGAAACTATTCATTGCAATTCTTCCTTTTCATTTCAGTGCAACATTTGGCATCTGGTGTTATTATCATCATAATGAAAGCCTTCCACCCCTGGCAGGGTATAGGCCACATGTAAGCTCCTTTCATGTATCTCTGTCTTGGGCCATCCTTCCAAGCTCGTTCCAAGTGAGCTTCATCTCTCTCATGTCCCTTTCCACACATCTCCTCCATGTCTCCCATGGCCTGCCTCTGCCTCGTGCTCCCTGTGGGTTCCACTGCAGCTACTGTCTTGTGATGTTTCAGCTGGGCTTTCTGAGGGTTTGTTCCACATATTGCAACTTTCTTCATCTTATTTCTACTTCTATATCCTTTTGTCCTGTCCTTTTCCACGGCTTTTCATGTCTTATTCTATCCTGCCACTTAAGTCTTAGGATACTCCATGCCATTATGTATCGAAGGTATTCAAACTTGATGATTTCGTCTCCCCCTACAGTTTATACATCGCGACATGCCGCGAGGAGCCCATCAGCATCTTCCAGCTAAGTAAAGCTGCTGTCGTGCTCATCGGCATCGTTGTGCGCATCATAGTGAGCTCGGTCAAGTACTGCAACAAGAAGGCAGTCCGGTCCCACCACCACGTCAAGTACAAGGTGGTCATCATGCTGGGGATCATTCTGGAGGCCTTCTGTGCTGGGGCGATCTTCTTCCTCACACAGACAGAGAAAGGGGAGACCGGCACCGTTTCTTTTAAGGTCGGTCAGTGGGAGGGTAAAAGTTGAGATTATACAACCTATTTGTGTAGCAAATGCGTAAAATTCTTCCTAATTTTTTTTTTAACTTAGAAAACAATAGATCTCAATTTCAATTTTCTTAAAATCTTGTTTGTTTGTTTGAGTAAAGAGAAGCAAATCAACACAATAATGGTCATTTAGTTCTGGGAAAAGAAAAACAGACAGACAGAAATAACAGGGAAAGTAAAGAAGTGACACCCTCCAACCACCCCCTTAAAATCCTGATTAGAGCGAACAGGCAAGAAACGTCTTGTTGAAGATTGGTGCACAAGTACCAATCTATATTACAGGGACAGAGACCCTCCTTTTTATTTGTCTCGTCGACACATTCTGGGAGCTCTCTTTGCCATTACATTAAAAAGACAGACATCACATTGATTCTCATTATCAAAAATCGCTTACTTCTAAGGGGAAATCGTACTCCTTTCAGCCCTTTATGGAGACCCTGACAAGCAGGATTGAAGCAGCCAGCCTCAATAATGATCTAAGCTGTATTGCTGCTTGCCCAAAACATGTACAAACATTCACAAATTGGGGTCACTTATGTTGTCTGGTCTTTTATTCCACTCTTCTCACCCCCCCTCCCCTCCACCCATCCAAAAATTTATTTTTTTAAAAAAAAGGCCCATATATGCAGGTTCCAACAACCATCATTGAGGAGAAGTTCAATGACCAGCGCTATTTCGCCAACGTCAGCATATTCCTGCACCAAGCTGACCTCTTCGACGCTGGCAACCTTGACCCGGACAAAACTGACGAAATCTTCAACTGGATGCGCCTCACCTCCATCAACAAAGTCCGCCAGCCCGAAAACAACAGGTTACACCTTTGTCTGTTCTCTTTGTCTGTTGGGCTTTTGAAAAAACTTGATGAAACTGTTCAAATTTTGACACCCTTCTCCGCCCCTCCCCCCCCCCTTAAATAAAATATATTAAAATATATTAATTAATTAATTGATTAATTAATTAATTAAATTTAAAGAGGACTAAAGCTTACTTTTATCCAAAGTTTTGTAGTTTGATATGAAATACACACCTATGAACCCCACAATGGATATGAACAAGTACAGGGAAATTACAACAATGACAATAACAACGACAACAGCTACTAGGACAACGATACACAACTAACAAAAGCAAGAGACTTAATATCAACTGCAACCACAGGAGCTTTGAAAAAAAACAACCCCAAAACTTTAAAAAAATTATTATTATTATTATAGTAGAGGGTTTTACGGCGCTTGCAACTGCATAAGGTCATATGAGAGCCAAGGGGTGGATGTCAACAGAGAAGTCTTTACAGGGAATCAGACTTACTCTGCTCACCTCTCTAGCTTCAACAGCACAGAGTCTGTTCCAACTATCAAAGCACCCCGGAAATAACAGGTAACAAGAGAGTGACAAAAATACAAAAGAAGTAGAGGAAAATGACAACAGTAAGGAATAGGAAAGAAAAAGCAGCAGTTTCCTGTTGTAGATCAGGCACAGTTATGAGCGTGACATGAATCAGCCCATTTACAATTCTACTGTGCTTGAACGAGAAATGCCCCCCCCCCCCCCCCTTTGGGAACGGCCTAAAGACACTACAGTCAGTGGCACTGCCCCAGGGGGAATCCAAAACTTTAAATATTTCTGTTTATTTTATCTTTCGAAACAGGGAAGCTTTCTTCAGCTTCGACTCCGAACCTCGCTCGGCGCAAGTGACGAAATTTGCCGTCTGGGAGTGGGGGAACACGATGGGTGGACACAGTAATCAGTGGACACTCTCGGAGTGCTACGACATCGACCAACAAACGGCGGACATTACCACAGTTGCCAAGACGACTTGCGAGCAGCCGAACTACTTCATCAACCCATACAGGGTGTATGTCAAGTTCAAATACGACCCACCGGGCTCTGTCTTCAAAAAGAAAGTTTTCGGAGACATCTACTTCAATATGCGGCAGCAGACAGGGGCGAGCGGAGCCTGCGAGCAAGTGAGAGACTACACCTCGTCTATTTCAGCCAGCGTCGGCGGGAAATATCCGATCACAATGCACTACTTCCGCACCGGTGCCCTTGTCCAGGCACAGGGGACCAAGCATCTGTTGCATGGCGACGGCACGATGGCACCCAAGTTTTTCCGAAACGACGACATGGATTTAGAGGAGATTCGTTCTATATGGAGAACTGGCTGGAACAAATGCAAGAGTACCGGAAGTGTGGCGCCCAACTGGGATGAGGAACTGGAGGTGGAGTGCAACAGACCTTGAGAGAGAGAGAGAGAGAGAGAGAGAGAGAGAGAGAGAGAGAGAGAGAGAGAGAGAGAGAGAGAGAGAGAGAGAGAGAGGGGGGGGGAGGGAGGGAGGGAGGGAGGGAGGGAGGGAGGGAGGGAGAGAGAGAGAGAGAGAGAGAGAGAGAGAGAGAGTAACAGTCTGAATCTGATGCATTGTTGATGTATTTTTAATTTTGACATTTGTGTCTGTGTTTCTCGGGTTTGTTTTGAGAGGTTTTATTTCAAAAGAGAAAAAGAATAAATAGTGGGTGCATCTGAACATTTTTGACTTCCCAGCAATTCAGAGGGAGAGAGACACCCAGGAATTGTATTACGTTGAATTATATGTGATTTTACATCTTAAACCAGTAATGAGGCTGGTTGGAAAAAAAAAGAAGAGGAAAGCTAAGTATAAACTGACTGATTTACGTGTGATATAAATGTGGCACTTAAGACTTAAGCAATTAGCATAATGTTCATAACATAGCAAAAGATAAATTGGTCAGATTGCAAGATAACTGAATAATAAACATCAAAAATATTACTTATAGGTATACATGCAAGACAGAGAGATGAAAAGATGGACATAATTTTTTATATAATGGTATTGCTATCATAAACCTTGATACAGAGAACCATGCTTGATTGATGGATTTAGTAGGAACTTTTAGAAAAGGGTACATGTGCACTATTCCATCCCTGATTAAGTTAGTAAAGGTTACTTTCATTATTTCTCCTGAAACTTCCATGTCATTTTTAAAAAAATCCACTCTTGAATTGATTTGAAATGCTTTAAAAAATAACAGTGAACTGGGTATCAAAGTCAATCTGCCAAGGACTTAACTTCGTTTAAGTAACCTCAAACAAAAAAACCCACGACGCAGCGTGAATGAAATCATTTTGTTGCTTGAAGGGAGCCCTTACTCATGTCAAGACCAGTGGTAAGAGGATGTACAAACACTTTTGCCATGTCCTTGAGACATGTCTTGGAACAATCAGTCGCATTCTCCTCTCTGATACACCAGTGTACCAGACCGACTTATTTGAACGACTTATTATTAGTATTATAATTTGGAGTCTGCAATAACTGAATCAGTATTATGATTTCCCTTCTTGCATACCTGTACTTACAAGAACAATGCTTTAAACCTGTTGCTGGTATTCCATATGGGACAAACTAAAAATACATTAATATCTTCGACCCAATACTATGTTCTTGTGATTTTGTAGACATCACACTGCAGACAGATCCTTGGCCTCCCTCAAAATCAAAGATGCATGCAAAATTCTCTGTTATGTCAACAACTGATCTGTTAAAGATTTTCTTTTTAAAATGTTTTCGTTGAAATAAATGGTCATCATTCATCATTTCATTGTGAAATTTAACTGTCAAACATTCTTCAGATGTTGTAAATAGACCAATTTTTAAAAAAATTTTAGCACGATTTTTATGTCCTAAACACATACTGGCTATAGTAAGAAGGAGTCATTTCAAAGGCATAAAACAGACTGAATCATTCCCTTGATTTTATAGCATATTGTTTGTTCTGAATTCTACAAACTTTGCTAATGTTCACTTTGTCAACTTCATCGTTCATGTTTGTAATGTACCGGTACTTTACTTCCTTCCATCACCAATTTGTCAATGATTTTTTAGCACAAGTCTTCATTATTGTAATATTATTGGAGAAAATAAAATACATAATTTTTGGGAAAAATTCTGCACAAGTTTTGATGTATAAACGTATTTACTCTTTCTTAACACTAGTTTTATTAAGTTTTATATTGGATCCCAAAGTTTTAAAGGCTGAAACACTGGAAATAAAAAGAAAACCCATGTCATTGAAAGAGTACAATCCACTACAGATTGTAAGCATTAAAACAAACGCCCACCCCTATCAACACAATTTAGATAATTTGGAGGCTATCAGCTTTGACCCCATCTGTCACGGCCAATCCAAGCTGAGTCCCAATATAAGAACAGAGTCAGTAAAAGTTACGACAATCCTTTCTCACCCAAACAGGGAGCTGGAGATCTCACTTTTGGACAATACTGAAAAAAAAGTCTTTTTTTATGTGCTGTTTTTACACCCTATCAACATAATTTAGATTATTTAGGAGGTGGGCTTCCAACCCTACCTGTCAAGGCCAACCTGTGCTGAGAAGGTTTCAACATCCCAGCAAATAGAAGAACTCCATAAAAAATGTTTTTCCAAATCAGGAATCGAACACGGGTCTCCTGTAAGCTTAACGAAGTGCCTAACCTCTACACCACAGACGCCGCTGACAATACCGAACCAACAAACAAATCTGTTCCATCAGTGAAGGGTCAAAGATGTCAATACAAATGAAGAGATTTAAAAAACACTTGGAAATACAGTGGAGTCCACATAAATCGACACAATTAATCCAAAAGCAGCAGTAAACTGAAGGAGAATAAAATCCCTGATTTTTCTTCTGTTTGAGCAACCTCTCTAAACGAAAACCCGGCAAACCAAAGAAAATGTGGTGGTACCGCAGATTTAATTTTAAGCAGACTCCACTGAAAGAACGATTTAATTCACAGAAATAAAGATGGGTCGCAAATTCTAAGACAGAGAAGCATATCTAAAAAACTTACAAAGCGTAACTTTCAACATACCCTATTCATTGTCTTGCAAACGATTTCCTTCAAATAGCAGGTTGACAAAAGAATAACAATAACCAAAAGACAAATACAATTCCTGAATCACTTGAATCGATTATAAGGTCTTAAATATCTGCCCTCACTGGAAAAATAGATAGCAGAGGAGGCAGAGGTAGACCAAGAATCACTTTTCTTAGAGAACTTGAACAAATGATTGATGGGACAAAACCAGACTGAGAAAATCAGAGTAGGGAAATAAATGGCAAAGCAATATAACCGACGTCTAATTTCAAATCTGGCACTAGGAAGAAAAAGAATAGAAGGGGACAGGTGGAAGAGATTTAACTCTTTACTGATGACCAGATGGGCTACCTCTTTATGCTCAAATTAAAAGAAACAAAAAACAAGACAGGCTACTCTACAGACATAACATGAAATGCCACTCAAAAACCGCTAACAACTCTCCGTGTAGAGTAAATAGTAAATATAACAATGCTCGACTTCACATGTTGACTTTCCAATTTGGTCCATCTAAATAAGTTCAAATGCAAAAGTTGTAGCTGGATTTGTTGTAACGCAACTGAAAATTTCTCTTGTCTATGGTTGCAAACCCCCCTCCCGAAGCACCACACTGTGTAAAAACAAGCAGAATGCAAACATAGCCAAAGCTAACCCATCAAGAGTGGAACGTATACACACTCCAACAGACATGCTTGTTTGAGAAAAGAGAAACACATCAACAAAATAATTATCATTTAGTACAGGGAAAAGTAGAATGTCCAGACAGACAGAAGCAACAAAGTAAAAAAGAACCCATGCACTAGCAATCAGACCTATAGCACAGAGAGAATGCTGTCAAGTTTGAAGTGTGGATATGCGCTATATAAATGTGATTATTATCATCATCATTATTATTGTTATCATTTATATTATTATTCTATCATCCCCTGGATCACATACTATCGTAACCGCCACATCACCTGAAATCGGGTCTAAAATACAACCCGATTACAAATTTTACTTTCTAAACTCTGTCAAAATCAGGATTCCATAAAGTAAACTTGGCAGTCACCTTGGTGACTTGTCATTGATCCTGATTTTTTTCACCAAATCCCGATCCCCCTCCGAGACCCTGATTTCTGGTTTTCATACAGTGGCAGGTCTGCTTATTCATCCATTTGTTAATCTCAAGTACCACTAACCAGTTAATACTGGTAAAATGCCTCACAACGCTTTTTTCTTTCAAAATAAGATGGTCATTTTTCATTAAATAAATCGATTTTCTGAAGCAGTGACAGAAAATATGGCACAAAGTCTGTATACAAACCAAAAATCAATAAGATATTATGTTCCTTTCATTCACAACAGGATTTGAAAAATTGCGCTAAACTTTAAACCACCGTAGCTCCAAACCCCATTTTTGTTGGTTACAATAGTACATGATTCGGGGGGCGCTAGGTGGTAACTGTTGTTACAAATGAGTTAAGGATTAACGTGTTATGTCCAAATAACTGTAATTTCAACATATGAAAAGATGATATGAGAAACTTAGACTGTACACATACTCAGGCAACAGTGGAAGAAACCACAATGAAGGAGCCTACCTGAGTCTGTGACTTCCTCATGGACAATTTTGGCGTCCGCAGGATCGAAGGCGCCGGTCCTCATGACATAGTCCGTGCTCAGAGCCAGCGTGTTCACCCAGTGTCCGTGGCCGTCCAGATTGCGACAAAACACGCCCTGTGGGGAGAGACGAAAGAGATCTGTGTATCATGGAAATACAACATGGAGTTTAACTTAGTTTAAGTAATAGTTCAACCCCATGAACCCAAGTGGAACTGAGCGTGGCTACCTTTACCTCTCTGCACACATTCCACATACACCTGAGCGTGGCTACATTCACCTTTCTGAGCATACAACACACACCCGAGCATGGCTACCTTTACCTTTCTGTAGGCTAACACAGAACACACACCTGAGTAGGGCTACCTTTACCTTTCTGTAGGCTAACACAGAACACACACCTGAGCAGGGCTATTTTTACCTTTTTGCGTACAGAACACTCACCTAAGCAAGGCTACCTTTACCTTTCGTTACACAAAAGACACACCTGAGTGTGGCTACTTTTACCTTCACGTACACAACACACACCTGAGTGTGGCTACCTTTATGCCTTTTGTGCATTAAAAAAACAACACACACCTCTGTGTGACTTCCTTTACCTTTTCATGCACAGAACACACACCTGAACAAGCAGCGGTGTGTATACAGGGATGTAAACAGGCTTTGAAAAAAAAGCGCCGGAAAATATACGGAGCGCATGCGCTTACTGAAATAAGAATACAGTTGGACTAAATCATAATTGTTTCTTTCCCTCTGTTACAACAAATAATCTCTGTGTAGTATATATAATATAATATGTATTGTTTATAGTAGACTTCTGTTTAAAGCTGGGGCCCAAATGGCAAGTCGGCCGGAAAAAACGGAAAAAGCCGGAAGATTTACATCCCTGTGTGTATATATA